>NC_090174.1:4788349-4955849 GCF_024679245.1 Pseudorasbora parva | reverse complement strand
CACAGCAATCCCGTTCTGCTCCTCAAATCCTACTCATATTTACCTCTGTAACAGATTGTCGTCTAGAAGTTTGCCTTCAAATCATGATCCCTGCTGTCTGTGTTTTCCCTCAAGGCTTTCTCTTTCTTCTGTCGCGTTCACACAGTGACATTAATCCCTCATTTGTGTGGAAAAGCCTCACCAACCTGCTAATGAACCGTCAGTACTTATCCTTTAACGAGATTACCACACTGCCCCACATGCATTAGAGATGCAAAGGGAACAACCTCTACTTATTTACTTGTTCCTTTACATTACAAATATTTTACCTTCAATTAAAATAACAGGAAAAAAATTTCCTCACTTGTGAAAAAGTGTACTTGTAGTGTACTTCAAATCTTAAAAGTAAATTTTAAAAAGCTTTAGACATTCTACTAACTATAAGTAACTTTGCTACTACTTTACAACTAACTCAATTTGCAACTAACTCTCATTAGAGTATTGGTAGAGAGTCTGCTTAAAGTGCCTTGAAACACACAGCACTATTTAATGTGTCGACGTAGTTTCCACTGAAACAGGAAGACAGGCTGGGACATATTGATCAGCTCCTCCTTTTTAAAAATAGCCAAAAGCGTTTAGTTTATATCACAGCTCGACCAGAGCCGTTGAGCTAAAGTAAAGCCTCAGTTTCCTCCTGATCTCTAAGCTTTTCTCCTCCTGATCTCCCCCATATCACTTTAAAATATAATTCTGTGTAGAATTCAAACATGAATTTGATACGTTGTCTGATCCAACTTGAGTGGGTCAAAATTCAGCGAAATGCATTTAAAATAGTGGTGGGCCGTTATCGGCGTTAATGTGAGACTCTTATTGGGCGATAAAAAAAATAATGCCGTTAATCTATTCTCAAATTTGGGTTGGGAGCTGGGTCTATACCAGCGTTTCCTAACTGGGGTGCCGCCTGACGTGAGTAGGGGTGCCGTTTAAAAGGTGCACTCGCCCCGCGGTTCATCTCACATCTGATGGCGCATCTTTAATATTGGTTGTAACTTAAAAATAATGCTTTATGCATGTTTCTATTGATGGATACACGTGCTGGCTTCTCAGTGATACATTACAACAGCGATAATAAAAGAAAAACGTGGGCAAAACGGCCTCTTTGTAAACTGTTCAATGCATGGGAGTGTTTCCGTATGTCCGAATATGAGCAGTCATTTTACCGTCATCATCACCCGGGTATATTCGCCAGAAGACGTGAATGAGAACTCGTGTGCACTGTGAGAAGATCTATCTCTGTCCACTCGTCCCCAAGCGTGCAAACGTCTCACAGCGCGCAAATATTGAGTTATCTTTCAAGTCTTGTGCTTGAACGGACAAACTCACACAGAAAGTATGTCAAACATGTCCATCTCGATGAGTATCCTAGCAGACATAGTCTGTATATGCCTTAAGAGAACTGTGTAGAGTTGAGAAAGACAACGCATATTCTTGCATTGGCTCTTAAAGGAGCAGTAGCCTTTACTGGTGTCTGTCAAACTAAAGATCACTCACTGCTCTTTCATCTTTAATTTAAACAGTGAAATATGCAATTATTTTTACATTTGATTACTTTATTCAATTTCCTTATCTAAAAACTAATGCGAGACCCACCTGAAAAGCATTGTTTATTTTATTAGTATCTTTGCTCAATAGTATTTATTTGTGCTGCTGCTTGTATTTAAGTTATTTGTTCTTATTTTCTTTATTTTTATTTGACAGTTGTCCTTTTTTCCCTGAACACAGTAAACACAGAACCGTACGGAAACCGTGAACCTAAACCCGTGATACAAACCGAACCGTGAGCAATCTGTACCGTTACACCCCTAGCGTAATGTATGTGAGAGGGTAGCACACACATTCTGAAAGCCTTTGGCAGAATTCAGATAAACCATTTTAATCTAGATTCATTTTAAAACTAATCTAGATTAATCTAGATTTTAAAAAATGTGCCTATGCCCACCTCTAATTTAAATAATGATCTATTTTAATATTGCATTTAAGTCTACGAAAACAAGTTATTATATAACATTAAGTGTATTATTTTTAAGTATATTAAAGTCAGCGCTTTACGTGTTTTTACACTCTTGCCTCTTAAACAGTGCTGTATTAGCTTTTAGGGGAGAGCGAGTATGATTGCAACTCACAAAGGCCACACACACACACACATGTTGGTCTATGTGGTTTACAGGGACTCTCCATAGGCGTAATGGTTTTTATACTGTACAAACCGTATTTTCTATCCCCTTACACTGCCCCTGCCCCTAAACCTACCCATCACAGGAAACATTCTGCATTTTTACTTTCTCAAAAAAACATCATTTAGTATGTTTTTAAGGCCATTTGAATTATGAGGACATTTGATATGTCCTCATAAACCACATTTATAGTGTAATACCAGTGTAATACCCATGTAGTTATACAAATTTGTGTCCTCATAAACCACATAAACAGGCTCACACACACACACACACACACACACACACACACACACACACACACACACACACACACACACACACTCCCATAATTGTTATGATGTCAATCAAAACATTTTGGTATGTTGCAGCAGAAACACGAATGGTAACAGTTTAACTTGTTTGGTGTCTGTGATTTTTGACCAAACTTATCTTAAAGTGAGAGGAGATGTATTGTGTCAGACAATTTAAAGTAAACCACTGTTGACAGAGGTGCTGTGTTTTGCTCACGCTCGTAAAAGATTCCGCTTGTAAAGAGCGTTCTCTCATTCAGTGTTGCCATGTTTGCTTTTTATAAGCTTAGTTTTTCCATAAAGACGCTTATTTATGGGCAGTCATGTTGTTTAATGCTTATTTAAAGAATACAGGCCCGTATTAGGTCTTATATTTGTGAGGCAAGTTGCTTGTTTTGGCCTTATTTTTCTAGATAGATCTGGCAACACTGGTCTCTCCGGACCATAATGAGACCACAAGGCTGACAGACAGATGAGTGATATAAGTTCAGACACATACACTAAAAGATAGTAGTGACTCAGAACAGAGACCCAGCAATGATATATATATATTTAAACTTTCATATATTTTAGAATCATTGCACACCAACTGAAATATTTCAGGTCTTTTATTGTTTTAATACTGATGATTTTGGCACACAGCTCATTAAAACCCAAAATTCTTATCGCAAAAAAATAGCATATTTCATCTGACCAATAAAAGAAGTGTTTTTAATACAAAAAAAGTCAACCTTCAAATAATTATGTTCAGTTATGCACTCAAAACTTGGTCGGGAATCCTTTTGCAGAAATGACTGCTTCAGTGCGGCGTGGCATGGAGGCGATCAGCCTGTGGCGCTGCTGAGGTGTTATGGAGGCCCAGGATGCTTCGATAGCGGCCTTAAGCTCATCCAGAGTGTTGGGTCTTGCGTCTCTCAACTTTCTCTTCACAATATCCCACAGATTCTCTATGGGGTTCAGGTCAGGAGAGTTGGCAGGCCAATTGAGCACAGTAATACCATGGCCAGTAAACCATTTACCAGTGGTTTTGGCACTGTGAGCAGGTGCCAGGTCGTGCTGAAAAACCAAATCTTCATCTCCATAAAGCTTTTCAGCAGATGGAAGCATGAAGTGCTCCAAAATCTCCTGATAGCGAGCTGCATTGACCCTGCCCTTGATAAAACACAGTGGACCAACACCAGCAGCTGACATGGCACCCCAGACCATCACTGACTGTGGGGACTTGACACTGGACTTCAGGCATTTTGGCATTTCCTTCTCCCCGGTCTTCCTCCTGACTCTGGCACCTTGATTTCCGAATGACATGCAAAATTAGCTTTCATCCGAAAAAAGTACTTTGGACCACTGAGCAACAGTCCAGTGCTGCTTCTCTGTAACCCAAAAGTGTCTTGACCTGGGGAATGCGGCACCTGTAGCCCATTTCCTGCACACGCCTGTGCACGGCGGCTCTGGATGTTTCTACTCCAGACTCACTGCTTCCGCAGGTCCCCCAAGGTCTGGAATCGGTCCTTCTCCACAATCTTCCTCAGGGTCCGGTCACCTCTTCTCGTTGTGCAGCGTTTTTTGCCACACTTTTTCCTTCCCACAGACTTCCCACTGAGGTGCCTTGGTACAGCACTCTGGGAACAGCCTGTTCGTTCAGAAATGTCTTTCTGTGTCTTACCCTCTCGCTTGAGGGTGTCAATGATGGCCTTCTGGACAGCAGTCAGGTCGGCAGTCTTACCCATGATTGCGGTTTTGAGTAATGAACCAGGCTGGGAGTTTTTAAAAGCCTCAGGAATCTTTTGCAGGTGTTTAGAGTTCATTAGTTGATTCAGATGATTAGGTTAATAGCTCGTTTAGAGAACCTTTTCATGATATGCTAATTTTTTGAGGAATTTTGGGTTTTCATGAGCTGTGTGCCAAAATCATCAGTATTAAAACAATAAAAGACCTGAAATATTTCAGTTGGTGTGCAATGAATCTAAAATATATGAAAGTTTAATTTTTATCATTATGGAAAATAATAAACTTTTATCACATATGCTAATTTTTTGAGAAGGACCTGTATACACACACACACAAACAAACATAAATGCTGCCCTTTCTGTCTATCCATCAAAGAATCTTGAAAAAACACTATTTCCACAAAAATATAAAACAGCAAAAAAAAATCAGAAATGTTTTTTGAGCATCATATCAGCTTATATGATTGCTTTCTGATGTGACACTGAAGAACCGTGTGTACAGAATGAGATTAAGCTGAAGTGTCCATGGCCTAAAACGGTAGTTAGATCCTCAGAAACAAAAGTGTGATCGTGGAGTGAAAATTAACAAAAATGTATTGGGATATTAAGGTGGATGTTCAATACTTTTCTGCAGATCTCTACTGTTGTGATGCCTAAATGAAATGTAATCTCTGTTAAGCCACTTCAGAGCACCATTGAAATCTCTTTCACGCTCAAACTGTTTTGTTGAGTATCCTCGTAAGCTGTCTTAAATGAGTAAAATAAGCATTAAATGAACAAAGAGTTGTGAGAAAAATGGTATGCGTGAGACCCGCATCAGGTCTTAAAGTGACAGCAGCCTAATAAATCAGCAGCTGTCTGTCAATAATTAGGGGTGTAAGAAAATATCGATACACGTGAATATCGCAATATTATGTTTGGCAATACTGTATCGATTCTCGAAAACACTGTATCGATATTTATATTTATTTATTTACATCCAAGATTCGTGGCTTTGTGTTCGGTTTAAACCACAGACTGTATAACACCCAACCGCTAGATGGCAGTGTTATCTCAGAACGTATAACTGACACGGAGCCGGAGAAGCGCAAGGTGAAAGTGCGTGCATTGCTAGTGTTTGCATTAGCAAACCCAGTTCTCAAGATGATAGCATTATTCCGCTCCTACAGTATACAGAGCTGAAGTGTGGACTCCTTTTGGCTTCAGCTAAAAAGAAGCCACTAAGGAAATCGACAAGAATCATTTTGTTTGCAAAATAGACCAAGTTAAAATCTAATACTCGGGAAACACATTGAAACCGAGAGCTCGCTTAGCATCCTGACGTCACCCGCGCTGCTGAGAAGCGTTTCGATAGAATGTCCTGCACGCTTTCCTCTCAGTAACAAAATAAACACACGCCAAAACTGACAGCGGTGGCAGGAGAATGAAAGATCATAGCGATGTGGATATGATGACCAGCTCTGCAGTTTAGTACTTGAAATAACACTTTATACAATAGACTGCTTTATAGAAAACAGCTTAACTGTAATAAATATAAAACAAACAGTCATTCAGTCATGAAATGGACTGCACTTTCTGTTGTTAAATAGTCACTGCTATACTGTAAAACATATACACACATGATGAATCCTGCAGTCACTTTACATTTCCCTTTACTTAGATTGCACAAAATAGTGATTAGTGGTATACATTATACTGTATTAATTAAATTAAATACGTTGTCTCATGTTTTAGGCATATGGTTGTGGTCTTTATTCTTTTAAATTATAAAAAAAACACACAAAGAAATATCGCAATATATTGCATCGTAACCCCTGTATTGTGATAGGTATTGTATCACCAGATTCTTGGCAATACACAGCCCTATCAATAATGTTAACCAAAGAAGAAACGAAAGAGAGAAAACCACTCGCTGCTCTTGACTGAATATTTTTTGTATATTTAATAAGGATTAATCTCAATTCTATTTATAATAGTGTTTAATTATTCAGTTTCTGTATTTACATTTTACATGTTAGACCTACCTGAAAATCTTAAAGCACTGTGTACAAGGTTACATGGGTCAAAACAATAAACACAATATGTTTTTATGCATTTTGACAGGGCATGTAAAAATCTGAACTGGTCTGACTGGGCCAATAGAAAAAAATTGAGCCCTGATATATTAAAGGCCACAGGTAAACGTGACAACGGGTTTATGTGATGATTGATTTAAGATAACTTGGGGAACTTGATTTTATGCTTAATAAATATTAATGTTGAATGGCTACAATAATAGAGACATCAGTATTGGTATCAGTGATGCTGGCCTTCATAATGCTTAATAAAAAGATGCATTAAACAAATATTCAGAATATACTGTATTTTGCTTCATTATTTTGGAGATTAACTGTTAAATTATTAAAATATAAAGGAATATATTAAAAACTTTACTGTTAGGTGCAATTAATCGATTAATTACAGAACAATGCACAATATATATACACTGTGTACTATATGTAATATATATATATATATATATATATATATATATATATATATATATATATATATATATATATATATATACATACACACATGTATTAAGACCATAAATGAGGTACATTTTGAATTATGATTTCATGCCAACTTTAATCTGTGAAAGTGTGCATGACATTCACAGATCATTGTAGGGTTTCTTTCCCACGAACAGAGGAAACAGATTTTTGATCCTAGGGATACTTCCTTTGTGTAGCTTTTGTGAATTGTTTACACTTGTTAACCGTTTCATTAGTGAGTGATGAGACTTTAAAGTGTCAGATTTACAACGAGACAGTGCAGTTCAGAGGTGAGTGTGTCTCTATCAGGGAACACTACGCTGGAAATACACTATTTCATACACTGTTACTCATTTAACGCGCAAAGGTGAATTTACGTGATGGCCATAAAGACAGAGCAGCACAAAAAGGATCTGATTATTTGTAAGGGTCAGAGAGAAGATGAAAAATAATATTAAAATACTGACTAATATAAAAAGTGGACCTCTGTTTTATGTTAAATACCTTAACAGATGATCCAGATGAGAGACTTGAGCTGGTGACTTTAAACGGTGTTGCTCTTAAACCAAGAGTCAGCTCTAAAAGAGAACAAGGGAAAACAACAAAATGAAAACAGTGAAGGCAGTTGTAAGATTTAGATGAGACTGAGCTTCTTAAGAACGTCTAATGATGGTGCACGGTTTGAAAACATCATGCCACCCTAAGAAATATTTACACAGCACTGTTTAGATGTTAAATAGAGCTTCGGTCAGAGAGGACGGAGGGTGAAGTGGAGCCTTTAGTCTTATGTAAGCTGCCACAATGGCACCACATAGGGCTCATAAATTAGCATGGTCACATTACTGCTAATGTAAACACTGCTCAGCGCCCTCTGCGCTCTCTGGCTATGTTCGGCAAGGGAAACAAGCGCTCTGCTTGCTGCATTACTGCCTAACATTGTTGCTACTTTTAAAAAAAATGGGAAAAATCCTGAAAGATATTTTGTTGCAGCTAGTTCCAAAGAAAAAAACCCATCATATTTATTTAGTTTAACGTGATGTACTAAAATAAATACGGCTGAAGGATATATTGACCACTATATCGGTAGTGTTGGGTATCACTTCTGTCAATTGATTCCTAATTTTAGTCCAATAAGGTAAAACACTTTTTTTTTATTTCATTCACATTCACGTCTTATTGCACAACATTTCACTGTAGCTGAATACCATGAACAAAAATCACCAGGCTAGGAACTTTTGCCTATAGTTTAAAAAGATACCATAGCAAAAATGGAAGAAAAACCCCCAACTAATATACATTTCAAGCATTATTAAAGACAAGTAAACACCCAGTAATTTAAAAAGAACAAATTAGCAATTGCACAAACAAATACAATTGAACAAAGGATTGAAATAAACATTTTCAGGGTCAGAAACTAATCAAATGTAAAATAACACTGGACTTTATTAATAAAATATAGGCTATACATTACGAATATATTGCACATATTAGACTGATTTCTGAAGGATCATGTGACACTGGAGTAATGATGCTGAAAATTCAGCTTTGCACCAAATCAAAGCAGCCTTTGTGAGAATGAGACTTCTTTCTAAAACATTTGTTTTGGGTCGTACCAAACCCAAACTTTGGAATGCTAGGTGTAAAGTGCGCATGTTTGAAAGTCTCCAAATGTCTTGATTGGTTTTCTCCAATCTAATAAAGTAAACTGTGTTGATACTGTTTATTAAAACCTTCCCGTTTTATCCAAAGAGATCTGGTTTCCGTCAATAAATTCCCAATAAAAACCTGTTTGGATAAGAACCCACCGCTGATGAAATCAAAGAGTGGACATTGTTCTTAAATAAAGCCGTCTGCTCGGTTTACGGTGTCTTTCATCAGTAAGTGAACGACTACACAATATGTCAGTTTCTTTATGTGGTTCAGTGAGACGGTAAACACTCTTTTACTGCAGGTCTATAGCATTAAATATCCTTAGGCTTTCACTGCCTGCGAGACCTTTCAGAGGCAAGGATGAGCAAAGTACTTCCAAATAAGGAAGCTCTGACAGAGCTGTGGCACTATGACAAATAAGGTCTGTTGATGATACTGAGAAGAGACAGACAGAGAGAGATATGATAAAATGAGAAGAACAGTCGTGTTTATGCATCAGGCAGGCGAAAGAGGATGAACTGCAACGTGAATTATGATTATATGACAGGGTCCATATATATATATATGGGTTTATATATATATAAGGGTATATATATATAAGGGTTTATATATAAATATATATATATATATATATATATATATATATATATATATATATATATAAAGGATAAATGCTGTTCTTTTTGTAAACTACTTATCAAAGAATCCTCATAAAAGTATCACAGATTCCCAAAAAATATTTGAGATAGTTCACCCAAAAATTAAAATTAGCCAATGATTTACTCACCCTCAAGTCATCCTAGGTGTATATGACATTCTTCTTTTTTAGATGAATACAATCAGAGTTATATTAAAAAAGTCCAAGCTTTATAATGGCAGTGAATGTTGGGTCATTTTTGAAGTCCATAAAAGTGCATCTATCCATCATATAACTGCGGTCAGCGGTACTCAAGTCGACTTGCACTAAAAGAGCCATTAACACATGTGTATTGACGAATGCAGAAGCGCAGAGGATAGAGCAAAACAAAACACCGGTCATGAATTAGAGTTTAAAACGAGAATTTTTTAAAGAGAAATGGTGGAGGATTTCAATATAATAGAAGAGGGGCTTTGTTGGCCAGCCCGATCCGTGAGAGGCGTCAAAGCTTGAGATGCTCCTGTACATCTCGTCATGGGTCACTCCTTTAGCAAAAGTCAACTTGCATACGCTGACCGCTGGAAACTAGTTTTTTTGTTTTATATGGCTATTTTTAATTACACAAACGCACCACTTTCCTTCAGAAGGCCTTTATTAACCCCCCAGAGCCGTGTGGAGCAGTTATATGATGGATAGATGCACTTCAAAAATGACCCAACAGTCACTGCCATTATAAAGCTTGGACATTATTAATATAACTCTGATTGTATTCGTCTGAAAGAAGAATGTCATATACACCTAGGATGACTTGAGGGTGAGTAAATCATGGGCGAATTTTCATTTTTAGGTGAACTAACCCTTTAAGCAGCACAACTGTTTCCAACATTAAATTATTTTTTAAAGTTTTCTAAAAGAGAAAACCATTATTTTAAACTGTAATATTTCATAATAGTAAAAATGTTTTCTGCATTCTTGACAAAATAAATGCTGCCTTGATGAACATAAGAGACTTCTTTAAAAAACATTTTAAAAAAAATTGTAAATGTTTCCAAACTTTTGACTGGAGAGAACAAACCCTCCTGTCACTTCCTGACAAACTGGTGCCAAATACCACTAGGTAAAAATGGAAGATGCTGCAATAGGAGAAGTACTGTGGGTATTTTTCGTATGTAATAAATGACTTGCTCCTCTTGACTTGAATATGACTTGAAACGCAATAAACGCAGTTATGTCATCTTGCTTTCTGGGGCAGACGCTGTCGTTTGGGAACGCAGTCGAGTAAGAGTTCTGGGAGGTAATTATATCGAACCACTTCGGGCTCATGCATTTCAGAACGACCAAAACATATTTTCAGATACTGGTTAGTCCAGTTGTGCAAAGTCACATGACTTTTTAGATCTAAGAATGTATTTGGTAAATATGGTTCCATCTTAGTTTATGCACATCGGATAAAAAATAAAATTTATGCAAATTTTTTGAATTCATGCACATCTTAGCTTTCCAGAGTTTTTATGCAATATTCCAAAATTTGCATAAAGATAGGTGGATGCAAACATGGCTATAGTTAGCCAGTGTTAGTTAACGCTCTAACTAATGTTAACAAAGGGACTTTATTGTAAAGTGTTCGCCAATTCATAAATTGAGAAATGGCTGCAAAACATCCGAGTCTTTGGAAGTCGAGAGCGTGCACTGCTGGAAAAGGTCAAATCTTCAAATTCACAGCATCATCAAGGACACATCAGAAAAATAACAGAGTTGAGAACACTACTATTGCAACAAGGAAAATACTTTGCTCAGATGAGACAAAGCAGCTTTAAATTTGTGGTCTAATCTTCATATAAAATAACTGTATAGCTTAAAGTCCGCTAGTCACCATTCACTTTCGTTTGATGTAAACAAACTGCCTGAAATTTTTATATTAAACTATTTCGACAGTCCACTGTAGATATTCTACTAACTATACGTAACTTTGTAACTACATGTCAACTCTCATTATTAGTAGACTGTCTGCTTAATGTACAGTCAAACCAAAAATGATTCAGACACCAGATATATATATTTTTTACTAGTGTGCAGGACACTATAGTTCATTTCATGAGTTTGTGTGCCCATATAATCTTAGTGAAAGTGGTAAACAGATTTGGCTTGCTGTCTGCTATAGAGGCAGCCTAGAAATCTAGACGCCCCCTGTCGGTTAGGAACTCTCAATACCCCTCTGAGCTGTATTCCTCTCAATCTAGACGGGCCAATCACATCGTGTATAGAGTCGGCGGGCGGGCCATAATGGAGACGGCCAAGTTGCGTTTGCGCGCTTCTAGTAAACACAGCTGATTCGAAAGACCGCCGTTTGCCAGTTTCTTTGACCGCGACTCTGGAAGACTTGGAGTTAAGCTTTTCTCTGAGAAAAGAACAAAGAACGGCACTGAAGTCATTCTTAAAAAGGGAAGATGTGTTCGGGGTTTTGCTGACCGGATACGGCGAATGTTTAATCAGTCAGCCAGCTCTGCTTCACCTTCATTGCTCTGGTTGGTGTAGCGCTATCCTATCTCGTGCAGAGGGAGTTTGAAAGACAACCGTTTATCCGCCCCTCGGATTGAGCTGTCAATGGTGAGTTTCCAGACCAAACATCTTGATGTGGGCCTGGTTTGTCAGGCTGCTATAGAGGGGCTCGGAGAGGATATTCTACCCGAGCTCCGATTTCCCCCCTATAACAGGCAAAATTAAATGAGTAAAAGAATGAATGAATGAGTCATTTATATAGCGCTTTCATATGTACTACTGTACACCCAAAGCGCTTTACACTCGTGTCAGGGATCTCTCCTCAACCACCACCAGTGTGGTGTACAAAATTGTACAAAAGGAGGAGCAGGGGAGGAGGAGGGATGCTGCAGGAGCTAAAAAGGGGAAGAGGTAAGCTGCTGGTTTTATACCTTGGTATTAATTGAAAGATTAGATGGGCGTACTCCTCCCGAAATTACGTTTATTAACGCCACAGACTGAACAGACACCACAGACTGAACAGACTGAACAATTTTCACAGACTGAACAGCATTCCTTGGTGACTGGTTGACCTAAATGGTTGTTATCTGATTGTGTCCCTTTAATTTAACAGCTGATTGATAGAAAGGGATGTAATGAATTACAATCAACTAAAGTCATCTGACATTATCAAGATGAATTTGTTCTTGAACTTGTCATTTTCTTGTCATATTTAATTACCATTTTCTAAACTACAGCAAATAAACTGTGACAAAGTGAGAAAATGTTGAAGGTGTCTGAATACATTTTGGTTTGACCGAACGCTTTATTTTGATGCTCCCCAACAGATATTATACTGCCTAGAAAGTAAATTTGCATGTACATGTCAACTTACTCTACTAACCCAAACCCTAACCGTCTACTTACCACCGAAATAAAGTGTAAGCAAATGTTATGTTCCACAGAAAAATAAAAGCAAGGGTTTCAAATGATGCAAGGGTGCATACAGTATATGAGATCATTTACATTTTTTGGCAAACTACCCCCTTTAACTACACTCATAAATACACTAAAATGACATCCAAGTGAAATGGGTGAAATCCACTCCCACTTAAAGGAAAGTTTCCACAAAATAGATTATTTTAAAGTTTATATGCAAAGCCACTAAATAGGCTTACTCATTCATTACTTGAATCATAGAGAAGGAATGCATCAAACTATTTCATTTTAGGGTGAAATTTCCAACATGGCTGCCAAACTGAGAATATGCACGGCTTGCACTCCAGTTTGTTCCATCAGCCCGCTCGTCATTCCTCATAAAAACATCTGTGAAACGCATACTACTGTCGCTTTCCAAATAAACCGGATCACTACTAGCTTTACATTTTCCAGCTTTCTAGGCCTGTGATCCAACCACCCTTGGCAAAAATCCAGAATTCATAAGGAATTATTTTAGAGTCATCATCTGAAACCAATCCTAATAAAGCATTATATACAATTCCATACAGATTTCCAACACAAAACTAGATCTTTCAGAGCAATAGACAAAATGTACCAAAAATGTATTTCCTTTAACTCTCCATTATCAATAGGCTATTCAACACAAAAGATTACACATTAACCAATAGGGTTCAAAACACCTGTAGGAATTTAGGAAATAGGACCTTCATTTCTTAGGACTAGGATTCTTTAAGACTTACTGTATGGTTAAAATAAATCTAATAGGATGGTCTGTTTTGGATATTTTACACATCCTTTGTATGTTTTAAATAAGGACTATGGGAGATCAACCGATGTGTTTTAGTTGGCCCAGCCGTTTGAAAACCATTATCTGAAGATGTCATTTTTATTAGATTCTAGCGCTGTCAAACCAGAACCTACAAACCAGTCGGTACAAAAAAATAAAAATGGTACCAGGCTGATAGGCGCTGCTTTTGAACACTCTTGTGCATGTTTGAGCACTATATGAGTATCAAAGGTTTCTATTTAAAGCCTGTTTAGCCAATCACAATCATATCTGTTGAGCACGTGAACGCAATTGCCAATCAAAGGTGCGAACACTGAAAACACACAAAGTTTTTTGTTCATTGAATCCTTTCATTATAAAGGATAAACTTGTGTAAACTATGTAAATAAGAGATTTATTTTACAATGAAGACAGTTTTCTAAATTCTATGAACTTGCACTTTAGAGATCGACAGCCTTGGTGATTATAAAGGGAGGCTCTTCTCTCGATTTCTGTTTATAATCCAGTCACAATTTGATTAAAATGGTAGTTTTTCATGCTACTCTGTACACAACTGTATTTAAATGCATGATTAAATTGGAAACTGCAACGATTGACAGTAATAACCAATGGTTGAGACAAAACAGGACATTTGGTATTGGTACCGACTACTTAAATTGTGCTACCAAGATTATGAAACTAAATTTGTCACTGCTCATATCAGAAACTCACTTAACTCAAATCACAAAATTACTACTACTAAAGGAAAGTTAGTAATTGGCGCCACTTTCCTAAGCCACCTGAACAATAATTTGAGGGGGGAAACCATGGTGGGTTGAAATATTTAATCAGAGGTGCCATTTCAATGAGAGAATGTATATGATTGAATATGATTTTATGAGCAAAACAATAACCTGTGCTGTTAGCCGCAAATGTACACAGTTAAATAATTCAACTGAGATATAATATAATACATTAATTTATGTGTAAACCTTACAGTTTGTCATCTCAAAGATTTTTTTTTTTTTGAAAGAAGTCTCTTCTGCTCACCAAGGCTGCATTTATTTGATCAAAATACATTATAAACAGTAACATTGTGAAATATTATTAAAATTTAAAATAACTCTTTGAATATAATTTATTCCTGTGATCATTTTCAGCATCATTATTCCAGTCCTCAGTGTCACATGATAAGAAATCATTTTGATTTGATGATCAAGAAACATTTGAAACTTGGGGAAAAAAAAGCTTTTTTTGTAAAGCGTGATAAAAAAAAATCTGGATTATGATTAATATAAAAGTTAAAAAACTGTGTTTTACTTGAAATAGAAATATTTTGTAACATTATAAATGTCTTTACTGGTCACCTTTAATCAATTTAATGCATCCTTGCTAAAAAAAAATCTTGAACTCTCTTTCCAAAAAATATCTTAAGCCCCATTTACACTGCAAGGTTTAAGTGACTCTATTCTGATTTTTCCTTCTCATGTGGCACAGATCGGATATGACGTGAATGTGTAAGCAGGAAAAAAATGCATGAATTCCGATATCCTCAGATCAGATTCAGGCCTCACTCATGGTAATAAATCCAAAATGAATCGGATATGTGCATTAGCGTCTGCCATGTAAGCAGTCGAATCAGACATTCCCCAGTAAACGCGAGTCGTACGTCACTGAAAAAGGGACGGAGGCGAATGACGTCCACTCAGGTGGACACGAACTGTGATCAAGGGCTCTCCTCTTTGTTCTCCGCCTTACGAGAGCAATGTTTTGCTGACCTAATTGAATAATCATTGGAAAAGCAAAACATTGAATCATAATTTCGTCTGCATCTATTTGAAAAGACACATAATAAATAAGTTTGAAATCTATGTTTGACTTGCAGAATCGGAATTGCTACATTTCAAATGATACCCAACCCTATTTACGCATTTTAAAAAAATTAACCAAAGTGCCATAAATCACAATGTATTAGGGCTGGGTATTGACAAAATTTTACGCATTTTTAAATTTCCCATTCACAAGCTTTCGATTCGATTCAGATTTCGATTCAATATCGATTACTGCGGATATATAGAAGATAATAATAATAATAATACGTTTTTATTTATATAGCGCCTTTCCCAAACTCAAGGTCGCAGTACACAAAATATACACAAAATAGACATATGTACACAATGTAGGACATAAACATACAAATATACAGATACAGTACATGGCTAATTTTCTTAAGGAAAAAAATCTTTCAACTAATGCTGTAAACTCTACACGGGTGTCAGTTGGTACTACATTACTGTAATATTAAATGTTAAAATTAACTGATTTAAATATTAATAAATGACAATTTTTTATAATAGTAAAGTTATAATACTAACTTTACAATTACATAATCACATTTCTACCACAATTTGAAATATAAACATTTAAATGGTGGCAGTCATAAAAACTTCACAGATTTATTCAAAACATTCAATAATACTCAAAAACATTATAATGAATATGTAATGTGGTGCATTATCAAAATATCTCTAGGGTTAATTTTTCTTGCTGACTAACGAGTTTGATATTGTTTACAAGCTGTTTTATTGACGTCTTTCTGCGGTAAAAACACTGATTGATTGCACGAGACATGATAAGGATTTTGGAAAGTTGTAATGTATCTTAACATGCCTTTAGACGTTCATTCATGTTTATTTGGCGCTGTAACTGATATTAAAGCGGAGGAGATGATCAGTTCACGTGAGCTGCCACTTCTCTTGAACTGAGGCGTTACTGCGATCTGTCACACCACATTAAACAGTAGCAAAACCGTATTTAAAAAAATAAAATAAAAAATAATAATAAAATGGATGTCATCTGAAATTAGACTGTTTCATATCAAAGTAACAAAGCAAAAAGATTATTGCAATTTTTTAGACATAGGCGCGCTAGAATGAGCTGTTCATTCATAAACTGAAAACAGGATAGACTAATTCTTCGGATTTAAGAAACGATATTGTTTCGTAAAAATGAGAATCGATTAAAATTGAGAAATCAATATTTTTTTTATCAAGCCCTACAATGTATTCATTTTTTATTCAAATCCGTCAATTCACCCACTATTGTTTTGAACCCAATACTCATGATTGTGTACATTCGTGTTTGCTTTACCAATAGCATTCGAACAGTTGTTCAGAGAGTATCCTCATTTGCTTACCTGTTCTCTTTGGAGCAGTGGAAGTGATGAGTCGAGGGGTCATGTTTGCAGCCGTAGAGGACGATGACAATGAAGAATGTGAAGATGGGATTCGTCCCTCTTTGATCTCAATGCTAAGGAAGGTCTTCATGTTGGACTCGGGTTCACCCCAGGTATCGTGGGTCCCTGAAGACGCTTCTCCCTCAGGAGTCTGCACTTCTTCTGATCTGCTACACTCACGCCTGACATTTTCAGAGCCACCGTGTGAGCCGCCCACTGCGGCGTGTGATTGGTTGGAGGAAAGCTTGGGCTGGGCTAGCATGTTCTCAGTGGCACTCCTCTCTTTCTGTGGGATGGAGGAAGAGCAGGACAGGGTGTCCCGAGACCTCTCTGCAGACACTGTGTTTGTATAATGAGAAGAACTGTGGCCGCTTCTAGGTACACTCGTAACAGGTTCGGCGAACTTGCGCATCCTGTCACGAACAGAGTTTGCACGAATGAAGGGCTCAGAAAATGAGGCTTTGTTTTTAAAATCTGGAAAGAAAAAAAAATAAGGTACCACTTTGTATTAAGTGTCTTTAACAACTATGTACTAACAATTAATCCTTTGATACAATGCACTGTGTGCATGTTTTTACATCGCTCAAATACCTGCATGTAATTGATTTCTGTTGACCATTCCTTTACCCCTTATCCAACCCATACCACCAAACTAACTATTCCTAACTGTACCTGTATCCCAAAGTGTTTTGCAGTAAATCAACCCAAGTACATTGTACCTAAGAATCATTGTTTGGTCACACTTTAGATTAGGGTCCAATTCTTACTATTAGCTACAAGATTTGCCGTAATAAACTCCTAATTACTGCTTATTAATAGTTAGTAAGCTGTGGTTAAGTTTAGATATTGGATATGATTAAGGGATGTTGAATATGGTCATGCAGAATCACATAACTTAATAATACAAAAAAAAAAAAAATTGTTTTAAAATCTGAAAAGAATACATAAAAAACATTATAAAACTGCACACAAAAAAAGCAGCGAGAGCTAAAAAAAAAAAATTATGAGGATAACATCTCAGATTATATTAGTCTTGGAAGAATTTGATGAGAAATGTTAATTATTAAATCTCTGACATTTGATTGTAGACTTTGGTATCTTGGCAATTCTGTGACAATTCAGTTTCTTCCCTGTTAGAAGCCAGGAAGTAAGAGAATTAAAGGGATAGCTCAACCAAAAATAAATATTCTTTCATCATTTACAAGCCTTTTGTTCTTCTTCGAAACAGAGATGAAGATTTTATGCAACCTGAGAGTTCTCTATCCCTCCATTGAAGGTCCATGCAACCAAAACTGGACCTTTCAACAAGTTTAAAAAGAGATTTATATATATTGAGCAGTTTAATTCAAGTCTTCAGAACACACATGATCACTTAATATGATGAACAAATTTCATTTATAAATCAACGCACTCAAGAATTGTCATTGTAGGCTAACTATCCCTTTAATCAAGTCTTAACTTGTCATCCATTTAATTTCATTGTGCCTAGAATAAACAATTGTGATTCTAAGGTTATTAATTCCATCTCATTTGGGATTTTTCATCCCTGCGGGGTCATGCAGGATGTTTTGGTTTCTTCAGAAGGGGGGAGGAGACAGGAAAGACTGATTAAAGCATTACACCGGACTGGGCCCCTAAGACTGTGAATGTGGTAATGGCCCTATTAGGTCATAAAGAAGAGTAAAGATCTTGGGATACGGCCCACTGACTGTGAGAGGATGACATCTCGATACTTTAAACAAAAGCAGAAGGACATCAACTTGCCCATACTTGCTGTTGGGCAACTTTGCTGCCAGGTATGCAATATATGCAAGTTGGATTTGAATAGAGAAAGATAAGTAATTCTAGGACACAAGCTTAATCTATTATTAGATAACCTTCAGCAGTAGTGTATGTTTATGTGGGCATGCAGAACTGCTCACCTCCATCCTTGCCGTTCAAAGTCAAATGAGAGTCTCCACCTGATGTAACCTGAGGAAAGTGTATTCAAAATCAACTTCTCACCGCATGACATATACTTCCCCCAAAATATTAGGCATCAAAAATGTTTTCAACATTGATTAATAATCAGAAATGTTTCTTGAGCCAAAAATCAGCATATTAGATTGATTCCTGAAGGATTATGTGACACTGAAGACACTGAAGAAAATTCAGCTTTGCGTCAAAAAAATAAAATTACATTTTAAAGCATTTTTTTAATGTAATAATTTTCCAATTTTACTGTTTTACTGTATTTTTTTATCAAAAAAATGCAGCCTTGAGAGAGACTATTCAAAAATTGAAATACTGTTTTTTACCAACCCCAAACGTATGAACAGTAGTGCATTTACTGGGTTTGGGTACCGTTCACATTTTAACTGGTACCCAACGGTACCATTTTTCTGTATGTAAGCGATACATCAATAACTGCAGAAACTGTAATTTATAGTGTTATTGACATTATGCCAGAGCTGCCTTGGTCTGCCATCATCTGTGATGTTTGTTCACTGTAATATTTAACAGTAAATAGTAGGCTAAAGCTACTTAATTAATTGAAATCATAAAAACAGCCATATTATTATTTTTTCTTTTTAATTCAATTTCTATGAAAAGATTTTGGAAAATGGTTAAAAAAAACCTCAGAGCGGCTCTGGAGATGACGGAAATCCCTTCGTATGAGATGGAAACAGCCGATGGTGTGTCTGTCTGTTTGTGTGCGTCAACTGTGGGCCAGCTCCATTCACACAAACACGCAGGATTCGTGAATATTCTTTTGCTGTTAAAAATTCACAGACACTAGTCTAGTCTATATCACCAGATGCATTCTCAGGTCCCGAATTGATTGAATTAATGTGAATCGGTACTCGGGAGTAACAACGTAATTCGGTTGGTGCCCTTAAAAGTACAGAGTTCGGTACCCAACCCTAGTATTTACACTATATTATACAATTTGTAACCGTATGTTGTAGCACATTGCTACAGTATATGGCTGCTTAAGTTTTAATAAGCATATTCCAACAATTTATATTCTTGTCTCTAGATATGGCTCATATCAATGCAAGTATAAGAGATTATTTTTGCTTGTTTTATTATGAGACAGGCAAGAATGGTAATAGCACACACTCGTAAAAAAGCAACAGAATTTGAGGCATGTCTGTCGTACATGAACGCTAAAAGTAACCCTAAATATGAGCAATAGTAATAGTGATGCTTAGTGATTCTCTCTCAATCACATCTGAATTATGAGGAAGGTCTGGATGGATTACACTAACTGGACTATAATGTAAAAATTATTCTTGAAATTTAAGTTATAAATTAAACAGATTACTGGCAAGCAAAACTTCATGTTTATTTCAATGTGTTACTTACCATTTATTTGTATTTTTTTAATGAAATTAACAAGCAATTTATTTTAAGGTGTCACTATTACAGTGTAATTATACATTTATGTACAGATTAATAATAATTAACTACATGAACTTATTATAGGGTTATGGTTAGGATTGGGGTGTTTTAGGTTAGTTACATGTAATTATGCACAATTTATAGTAGTTACTATAGTAACTACATATGTAACAATGATACTAAAATAAGGTGTTACCAAATAAAGTGTAAAGATTGCTGTAGAACCAATTTTCACTCAGAAATTGTGGTTGCACTTTATTTTGTGTACTTTGTTACACTGTAATTATACATTTAAGTACTGAATCACAATAAGTAACTACATGTACTTACTATAGGATTTGGTTCAGGGTTAATTGCATGCAATTATGCATCATTTATAGTTATTACTATAATAACTACATGTAACATGGGCACTGTGAAATAAAGTGTTACCCCCTTTATTTTAATGTGTCTTTGTTAAAGGGTAATTATTCATTTGAGGATTGAGTAATTGACTACATGTACTTATTATAGGGTTAGGATTAGGGTTTGGTTTAGTTGCATGTAATTATGCATCATTTATAGTTATCACTATTGTAACGACATGTAACAAGGACACTGTGAAATAAAGTGTTACCTAATTGCTTTAATGCACAGGAGGAGAGAAGATAAAACAGGACAACCTCAAACAGAGACAAATAGTACCTCCTGGTGGACCTAACAGAGCAAGAGTTCCCATCAGACACCTTTCCTTTATGCTTACCTTCTGTCCAGAGATTTCTTCAGGTCTTCTACTGCTCATATTCTTCCGTGTGAATTCTTGTGAACTTGTTGTGCTCCTAAAGGGAGTCGTCTCCACGCTATTGTCAAGTTTCTTCAGCTCTTGATCCTCTGAATTCACGCCAGACAAAGATCCAGCCGCTCTCACGTCCTCCCCAGCTGGGCCTGACAGTGATCTTTGGTCCCTCACATGATCCTCAGCAGTAGAAAGGGATTCATGGCTGCGGTCCGAAGCGCTGGAGTTCAGCCTCGTTCTCTGATTAGAGCCGTGGCTGTCACTCGACTCTCCAGAGTCCGAACGCTCCCGGTACGAAGGAATGACTTCTGATGAGGGCGAGCCATGAATACTTTGGGTCAGAGGGCAAGAGACCTTCTCTCGGACCAAAGGATCTAGTACTAAAACCATGTCAGGGTTCGAGCCTACAGCAGAAGAAACAGATGCATAACTGTAAGTGCCCAGGATCTTTGAGGTTAGAATAAGGGTGATTTCACAATTGAGTCTTCTTTGAAATACCAACTTCAGAGTAGTTTAAGTGCACTAAAAAGAAAAAGTAACCCACACCATTCCTGACCTTCAAAGAGGTCTCAACATCATTTTAGTCAACTTCAGCTGTGAGCTGTGTCCCAATCAGTGTTTACTCTAGAAGTCAGAAGTTACTCTAAAAAAGTAATTAATTATTAGTTACTAATTACATCTTCAATAGTGTCATTAGATTTCTGTACAAATTACTCTCTCCAGAAAGTATTTAATTACCTATTATTTTCCAAATCCTATATCAACCCTGAGTTAAGTGATTCAAGGATAGACAAGAAACGGCTGATATACATGATTCCTTTTAACTGATGAAAGAATTACAAATGTGAGAAGGATACATAAAAACATTCATGCATTTAAAAGTTAGACTTCAAATTTTTATGTTAATTCCACTATTGTTTTATCTATAATTGTCCTACGGTCTCTACAAAGTATATCAGAAGTAACTAATTAAATTACACAAAAAATAAAAGAATCCCTAACTTTACTTTTCAAGGTAAAAGTAATTAAATTACAGTAATTAATTACTTAGTAACTAGTTACACCCAACACTGGTCCCAATTCAGAGGCTGCATCCTTCAAACGCCACATTCGAAGATCGACTGCATCAAAGCGGTGCAACGAAAGCTGTCCCAATTCAAAGGCTACTTTAAATGTGTCCAAAAAAAAAGGCTAGGCTAAAAAAACTCCTGAAGTCCTAGCCTACCCCAGAATTCAAGCGACAACAACCGCCGCTGGACCATCCCATTTAACAACACTCAGTCCGACCTCGAAGGATGCACCCTCTGAATTAGGACACAGCTTAGGTCTCAGCTTGCTTTCCATTCATATCATTGATTTTATAACCTGGACCACAACAAAGTTATAGCAAATATGATATTGACTTAAATTGAATTGGTGAGGTAAACCTTTGGTCTACCGTTCAAAAGTTTGGGATCCGTAAGACTTTTGTTTGTAAGAAATAAACACTTTTATTCAGCAAACATGCATTAAATGAAACCACAGAGATAAAGCCATTAAAAATGTTACAAAAGATTGTTCTTTTAAACTCGCTATTCATCAAAGAATCCTGAAAAGAAATCATATCACAAGTTTGCACAAAAATATGAGGCAGCACGTCTGTTTTTAACATTGATAATACGAAATATTTCTTGAGCAGCAACTCATCAGGGTCACACTGGACCACAAAACCAGTAATAAGGGTCATGTTTTAAATTGAGATTTATACATCAGCTGAAAGCTGCATAAATAAGCTTTCCATTGATGTATGGATAGGACAATATCTGGCTGAAATACAACTATTTGAAAATCTGGGATCTGAGGTTGCAAAAAAAAATCTAAATATTGAGAAAATCTCCTTTAAATTTGTCCAAATGAAGTCCTTAGCAATGCATATTACAACTAATAATATTTTGTTGTATATATATTTACGGTAGGATATTTACAAAATATCTACATGGAACATGATCTTCACTTCATATCCTAATGAATTTTGGAATAAAAGAAAATTAAATAATTTTGACTCATATAATGTACTATTGGCTATTACCACAAATATAACCGTGAGGTTTTGTGGTCCAGGGTCACATATCATAATGATTTCCGAAGGATCATGTGACACTGATGACTGGAGTAATGATGTTGAAAATTGAGCTTTTATCACAGGAATAAATTACATTTAATCAAAACAGTTGTTTTATATTCATAATTATTCACATTATATTTTAGGCTGCCCCCTAAAAGCTGACTAACCGTTAGATGACTAGAAGAGGCTTTATCGACCAAAAATGTATTAGTTGGTTAGGTTGCAGAAAAAAGACTCCACAGGACGTGGCAAAAATCAAGGGGGCTGTGATGGACAGATCGTTAACGGCAGGAAATCCAAACAGTCGCCCCTCTTTCATCAACCTCAAATATAGCTCATCACTTGAAACATGTTAGTAGTAGCAACTTTACAAGTCTGCGTCGCTCTAATATTAACCTAGAAAAAAATTGGCAACATACACTACAGTTTATGGTGCTGTTGTAATTGGGGGAAACGATTGGAAGTGCTTACAGCTTTTGGACTTATACTTTTTAGACTAAGTTTAGTATTATTGCACTACCACTCAAATCCCAATTTGACATGAATACACATGCAGTCAATCATTCATTTAAGTCTGTGAAGTCCGTAAGATACAAGGAAAACGCATCTCAAATGCATTTAAGCCATCTTTTTTTCTTCTTTTTTTTTTAAATGCAGGAACACAATCAGGAATGCAACAATCAGAATGCACTGTAGCAAAGTCCCTTTAAGACAAGTCACTTCACCCGGCGGCCATCTTTGAAACTCCTCTCGGCCATGCAAGTGCAGCTCCATATAAAATGTAATCGTAAGCTTGTTGAACAGTTTTTTTTTGGAAAGTTTGAGGTTTCCCCATTCAAAGAGATGAATGTGGAAACCTCAAACTTTCCAAAAAAAAACTGTTCAACAAGCTTACGATTACATTTTATTTGAAATCCCCAATGGAATCTGACAACAACTGTCTCATAAATTGTGTTTCTAAATGCTTAAAGCTGGCGTCTGTAACTTTTGGGGGTTAAAAATTATTCAAAATAAATGTTTGAGCAAGTGCATAACCAATCAGTGATCAAAACTATCTGCTTACGTTAGCTCGATTTACAATAGTAAGCTTGTAATAATGTTTTTAATTCCAGTGCTACTGGTGGATTTCCGCAGGAAATTCAAGCATATCTTTGCTTCATTGCATCACATCTGTACACATAAAGGAGGAGTCCCGGTTAGCAGGCTATATTGCTCCATTTCCAATTCATCTGTTGTAAAATGCAAAAGTCTTCAGACTTCGGATTGGCTACAGAAAGAAGAGACTTCAACCGGGCCGAAAACAAGGATAAAAAGGGCTTTTAAAGATGGCGTGAAGGGGTTTTACAGCGTTTTTCCTGCTGGACAGGTAATATATTTCAATGGTTGAATTAGGCTATGTAATAGTAGCAAACTTTAAACGCGTGTCTCAGTACACTTGACAGTTTCTATAGCAACCGGAGCTTCTTACGGCAACTGCAGTGACTTTACTAATCAACGATTGGCTCTTTCATTTAGAAGGCGGGGCTTATTTGCCATATTGGACATTGCACTTTCTCCCATTCATAAGTGAACCGTCTTCCTATATATAAAGTCTTTGGTTGCAGTGAAGGCATAGCTCAAACTTCACCGGATGTATTGAATACCGAATTTCTTTCGGGAGACTTGCAAGATTTGCATTAGCATGTATAGTAAAATACTAGTTCATTCTCCACATATAAAAGCAAATATATGCAGACAGGCACATTCAAAACGAACAGAACCAAGCCAAAGGAATGTCAGATGGTTATTGTAATGATCTGTGCATGCTGGGTGGAGATAGGACATTTCCTTTCACATTTCCTGAGTATATGCACACTCAGGGCGAACAAGGACAGATACATCCAGACAGAGAATACACGGTGGGTACAGGAAGTGACATTAATGTCAAACCTTCAGCTAAATATTTGACAACTTTGCATGTGCACCAGCTTAAAGATATTAAGTAAAATGGGCTACTTTATTATATCTGGCTGTTTTAGCTGTCATTGAAAGCTTCCAAATTTAAATTGGAGACATGAGACTTGATAGTAGAAAAAGCAAAGACTGCGACATGTCAAAATGCTCATCTGACTGATGGTACATGTGTCGCGTCAGTCACACGCTCTATCTGTAATGAGAGAGAGCTAATGCTCTTTTAAGGTAACAGTGTTTCTGAGCAGATCCCTGTAATTTGTAGGAAAGCAGTCGTGCCGACATCCTGATACTTTTCACATCTGGTCAGGAAGTATCGTTCAGTTTCCACCATTCTCTGATCTCAGAGCAGGAGCAGAGCACAGTCTGTGCTTTTGGGCTGCTTAGTCTACATCTTGTGTTATTTTCACTGCTTACAGAGTCAGGGTATATTCCCTAAAAGGCCTTTTCAAAAGAAGGTTCTCTTTTATTGAAGATGTATGATTATCATGAATGTCAAACATTTACTATTCAAAAATTTGAAATGCGAAGTGCAAAAATGATCGCTTGCTACTTCAACTATATATATATATATATATATATATATATATATATATATATATATATATATATATATATATATATATATATATATATATATATAGCGTAACTTTTTTTAGTGGCGATCAGAAAGCCGTTGGCTAAATTAAGAGTAGGTGAATATAAATGACACATCTTAGACGTGTGACTGTGTTGAGGTTAAAGAGCTTAATTTGATTACCATCTTGTCTGCTTCGTTTACCACAAGTGATGTGGCAGGCAATGAAGTTCAGAGATCCAAACCCCAGACGCATTCTTCTGCTTCAGCACAAAGAGTGGCTCTCCACACTCACAGACAAATGCTAGGCTATAAAATAGTGCATGTCAAAGCCAAGAAAGTCCCTCAATCATCTCTTTGGATAAACAGATTGGTTTCAGCTGGTATGGAAAACAGGTATTAGAGATGCACTGCGTCTTTTGTTGAAAGAATAAATCACCTAAAATGGAAATTAACTCTCCAAAAATGACACAAAACTACTAGATCATAGGACTCTATTTTTGTATAAGTATTAGATTCACTATATTAAGTCTATTATCTAAGTTTTCATGTAAATCGTATATATTCAAAACACAAATGGGATTCATTTTGGTAAATCAATTATGACAAAAAAAGTAAAAATGATCAAATATTAGGTCCAGTTTTTTATCTCATAATATATGACAGTAGTATCTCATTTATCTCTATTTTGACGTCAATCACGCTTATCAATTTCGACTATAGTATAGACGTTATACTTTTTATCTCAATTATGGCTAAATGTCACAATTTTGACTCTCATAATAACTAAAATATGACTCAGCTTCTCAATTATGACTTCTCATAATTACAACTTTTTATCTCATAATTTTGACTGTCATTGACATTATCTCTTTCTTTTTTTTACTTTATATTGTCACAATTTTGACTTTTCTCCCAAAATGACTTGACAATCATCAAAGTTTCGACTTTTGAATCATTTAGAATTTTAGCTCATAATGTTTCCTTTTTAATCGCATAAAAATGTCCTATATCCAAGAATAAATAATTTCCAGAAAGTAATAATACGTGTGACTTATTCCTTTACCATTTTTATATTAATCAGATTATCCCAAATTAACATACTTTTAGGTACAACCCTGATGTACCATGCTATTACCACCTGACACAATCACTGTACTACTACTGTACTACCACAGCCCTATTTCTATGGGAAATGGCAAAGAAGCAAAAGACACTCTCCCTTTATCCGATTTATAATCGTTTTTAACTCAAAATGTACTCAAGTCTCTGACCCCAAACTTCCAAATACTGCAAGACAAAAGCATGTCCCCTCCTTCATTCTCCACAATGCTCTTCCCTGTCCTGTCCCAACCCCAAGCTTCCTTTGTCTTCATCTGAACAACAAACAGTGGCTTCCCAAAATGTCTAATTTCTGCACTCATTAAAGTCGTCTTTGCTTGGCGCTGCTCTCACCCTGGCCAAAATTACTGGGTTGAGCAGCTGAGTAAGGACCACTAACACCACAAATGCCAGGGTCACAGGAAAGGAGTTTTACTTCAACAGACTGTGTGTCTAAATATAGGGTTTGACCTGGTGGGGGGGATGAAAGTCTGTTTGGCAGACATAAATGAGATTTACACCCCCCTCGCCATAGTCTACTTTGGTGTGGAAGAACGTTTCTATACATTTTGGCAAGATTAAACTCTTTTCTCAGATGAGTAGGTGATTTAACTTGCCTTCTCTGTGGTTCTCAATTCTCTCAGATTGGCTGATGAGCGCTTCTGCCTTGATGCTATCCTGCCCGCCCTGCAAAAAATAAACAAATACATAAACAAACTTAAATACATTGCATCTGAAGCCATATTCAATGACAAAATCATACTGAACAGGAGACCAAGATAAATGTGGCCAAAACACAAAATTCCAGTTCAATAGAAATTCAACCATCAGAACCGCATTGATAGGGGACTTTACCAAACAAGACAGAACAACTGATTGGTTAAGTAAACAGTAGAGCTGCACAATTCTGGATAAACTGAGAATCAACATTTTTGGGGTTTAAAATAGAGGTCACAATTCTGAATAGACAACTAAAAAAAACAGTTTATTGCAAAAATATATGCAATTAATTTTCTTTTCTTTTAAAAAAAAATTTTATTAAAAAAAAATGGTACAAAAGATATCACTGGGATGTATACCCTTTAAAAAAAATCTATTATGTACCATTTAGATAGTAATATGTACACTTCTGGTACCAATATGTCTTTAAGGGTGTAGTTCGGATTGCTTGGTCCAGACCAAACAAACCATTTAGTCCTGGTCCGCTTAGCGTTCACATTGGCATTTTAACACCGAACCTAAAGATACTGAACATCAAGGCATAGGTATTTGTTCACAACCTGATTAGTCAGGTTTTATTACGTCTATTTCGCACCGAACATCCAATACAATGCTTTGTGCTGTGCTAAATGAGCTCACTGAGTGTGCAGAGCTACATATGATGTTATTTTGACCAGCTGAGAACTCGTGAATCCCAGAGTCACACACACACAAAGAAGATCTGCTGCGGGAAGACGCTGTTCTGATGCCTGTACCGAACTGTGATGAGAAAAAACAGGTGTGCTTGAGCATTCGGTCCTTTTTAGTGTTGCATCTTGTGACATCGGTTGCCATATTTGGTTCATTTACATGTCTTCGGTCTGTATTGTACTCATAATTCAGTCAAATTGCACCAGAATTTGTTTGGAAGCGGAGTGAGGCCAATCTTTTGGTCACACTTATTTAAACGAACCGCACTAACAGAGCAAATCGCACCAGGGTCATTTTAATCTAACCAAACATGCTAAGTGTGAACACACCCCTAAAGTACTAATATACACACTTTAGGTACAAAGGTATATCTTTTGAAAGGCTCTCGCCCCAGTGACAACTTTTGTACCTTTTTTCTGAGTATTCAATGACTTGCTCATAAAAACTTCACTTGTTTCATGACTGGATGAATCTCTTGAATTAATAATTCAACGATTTGCTCTCAGGCATCTCAGTCTCCACTGGGCTTAAGAAAAATAATAATGCAGTTATAAGGCGTGTACAATTTAAGCTAACTTATTAAAATAACTCTACTAAGAGTATCTGCTGTACAGTTCTTATTTTACTTCTGTTGAACACAAAAGATAATATATTAAAGAATGTTTGTAACCAGACAGGTGACGCACCCATTGACTACCATAATATTTCCCCCCCACTATGGAAGTCAATGGGTGCAGCACTTGTCTGGTTACAAACATTCTTTAAAATATTATCTTTTGTGTTCAACAGAAGAAAGAAACTCATACAGGTTTGGAACAACTTGAGGGTGAGCAAGTGAGGATATTTTTTTGTTGAACAATTCCTTTAAAGCTTCAGTAAGGGTTGCCAGATATCACAAAAAAGCTAAACAAGCCCATTAAAAACTCAATACAATAAAAATACTTTGCAAACCTGTACACAGGGAACAGATATAAACAAAACTAGTACTGGCTATATCCTAAAAAATATAAAGGTTATTAAAATAGTTCAATATAAAAACATTAAAATAGTTCAATATAATATATGTAGATGGCCTATTATAAATTGATAAAAGTAGTAAAGCCAGAAGAACCAAAACCCACAACGACACTGACCAAACACATGAATAAAGTAAACCATAGGATAAAAAATGAAAACTAATTATTTCCATGTTTTTTGCCACAAAAATGACGTTTTATCATGTAGGGAAAGCACATACTCCCTTCATCCACTCTCTCTGCCCTACGACATGCGCACACAGAAATGTGTGGTCAGCGCTGCTGTGGCCATTTTAGCAAGTAAAATAGTTTAGCAACTTACCGGTAAAAGCGACATGACATTTCGCCACTTCGTGTCGTGAACGCATAACTACCTCGGATGTGCTTTATTTTTTGAATAATTTTTAATTTTTTGAATCTAATAATGGCCAGCAATCAATTATTCCTTACTTAATTCAACCTTTATTTAAAGTTTAATTACACCTGAGTTGTATTAAATATCCATCAATTGGGGGCACAGGTTTTTCTTTATATTTATTACACGGCTCTGTGAAATACTTGATTCTGATTGGTCAATCGCGCATTCCAGCGGTACGTTATTTCCAGATAACACCCGCTCATACGGGTACTAGGAGTTATCTTGACCGGTACTACTTCTATGCTTAACGCTGGCGCCATCTAGTGGCTTAAACAGCCGTGGGTTACAATGGAAGACTTCAAGGCAGGTTTCCTTTATAAAGTTTTTAATATAGATCTTTTTCTTACACAAACGCATCGATTCGAATCAGAAGGCTCTATTAACCCATCGGAGTCGTGTGGAGCACGTTATTTGACGGACAGCTGCATTTTTTATGGACTTAAAACACAACTACAACTACTGCTGGGATTAACGTTAGCCTGGACTTTTTAAATATAACTCCGATTGTATTTGTCTGAAAGAAGAATGTCATATACACCTATGATAACTTGAGGGTGAGTAAATCATAGGCTTGGTTTCATTTTTGGGTGAACTAACCCTTTCAGCATTAATTTTCAACATTTAGCAAGGGCATATGGCAAATCTTCAGCAATAGATAAAGGCTTAAAGCAGGTTGGAACTGTTTTCCTTCGCGGAAGCTTTGTATAAGAGCTAATAAAATATTTAATCTCGAGACAATATTTTGTGTCTAATAATTATTTATTTGAGACTAGTAGCCGTGTAATAAGCGGGATAATGTACACCCAGCCGGTTTTTATCGCAGAATAAACCCCTTCAGAGCGATGCAAGACCCCTCCGCTTCGCGTCGGGGTCCTGATCACTCTGTCGGGGTTTATTCTGCGATAACAACCGGCTGGGTGTACATTATCCCTTACATATATATATGGAGGGGGTTTCAAGAACAATAAATTAAATAAAATTCAAAAACAAGTTTAGAATTCAATCTAAAATCCAATCTATGCATATATTGCGACGAAATTTATTCAAAATCGAGAATGAGTTTAACCGAATCGTGAGGGCAGCTGATGCTCGTTCAAGCACATAATTATAGAACATATGAGAATATAAAGAAAAACAAAGAATTCTTTCAAACAAGTGAACCAGACTGAACCGTTAAGCTTTTGAGCTTGTATGCGAGTTGTAAAGAAGGCTGTAGGATGTTTAGTGTTAGCTTAACGCTCTGGACTTTAAGTCTTTTTGGCTTAACGGTGATTGTCTACCTGCTGTAAAAGGATTAACAGTTATATGGCACAATAAACACCAAACTGCAGTTAATCAGCAGGCCAACACAAACAGAAATAATCAGGCATTACACGAGGTCATGTGTTTGAGTGTTTTTGTTTCAGACCAGCTGAAGTGTGGAGGGATAGATTTAAACCCAACATATGTAAATGACCAATTTGTCCCAGAGTAAACCTGCGAGATTTGACTTGCAAACAACAAGTCATTTTTGTTTGTAAAAACAGAAATAAAGTTCACAGACGCTGCTCGGCAGCAGTCACATCCATATGTCTACACTATAATTACAAGATGCTTGCCATAAAAACACATGAGAAATGGCTTTTTCTGAAGTTCAAATCGAGGTTCCCATTCAAATTTGAGCCTGTTCCTTTTACAAAGCTGTCCCATGGCTTTCAAACACTTTGATTATAGAGCACGAGTTGCATGAACAACTTTTATTGTACTTTTTTGGTCTTTTAGGAGCTTGAAAGCCCCGGCCCCCCATTTACTTTTATCGTGGAAAAAGACAAGTCCACAGACGAGAGTCAGTCATATTATATGTGGTTCTAAGTGACACGGGGATGAGAAAACTTACGACTGATATTACTTTCTGACTTTAAGCCTCTACGCATGTGTATGTGGTAGATTAGAGCCTCTGTGACAGGTTTAATCTAGCAATCACGCTAAAGCGGTTTCAGATGAACTCAGATAGTGACCAAAGTCAATTGTGAGCCAAATGGACTCTCCTGAACTCTCACAAGATCTCTGCTTCTCTCCTACTTGCATGAAAAACATTTTCCCCCCAATGCCACATTAAGCTTTACATCTTTTAAATTGTCCAATTTTGAGGTAGCCGAGTGCACAAAGCTCATAAGATCTAGTGTGTGTGAAGCAGTCGGTGTCATTTTCCATGAGCGTCTGGATAAGTCTGGTGAACCACACACACACTTAACTCATGATGAGTGAAATACAGTAGCAGGGCCTGTCATTTTGGCTCCAACACACACACACACACACACACACACACACACACACACACACACACACACACACACACACACACACACACACACACACACACACACCAAAATGAGAGATGTAGAGATCACACAGCACATTCAATAAATATACAATAATGGGATCTTTCCTGCCAAATGACAGGTCAGTTTCCCTTTGACTCTCATAAACAATTCGAGGGAAATTTTATTTTGCATATCTAGATTTATTTAAATATTTTAGTTTCCTTTGTTTATCATGCAGACACTATGGTGCTTGGGGTCAATCTTTTTTCTTCATTCAGCAAGGCTGAGTTAAGTTAATCAAAAGTGACAGTAAAGACAAGGATTTACATTTTAAATAAATGCTATTCTTTTGAACTTTCTATTCATCCAAGAATAATGAAAAAATGGATAATGTTTCCACAAAAAATATGCAAATGTCATTGGGAAACAATCAATGCCAAAATGGTTTTCAACATTGAAAATAAATGTTTTATGAGCAGCAAATCATCATATTTGACTGATTTCTGAAGGATCATGTGACACTGAAGACTGGATGCTGACAATTCAGCTTCGATTGCAGGAATAAATTACATTTTATAATATATTCACGTAGAAAGTTATTTTACATTTTAATATTTCACTTTTTTATACAATAAATGCAGATGTTGATTAGCATATTTCTTTCAAGAACATAAATCTTACCAAGCCCAAACCGTGTGTGTGTGTGTGTGTGTGTGTGTGTGTGTGTGTCTAAATTTGTATGTATGGTATGTATGTATGTATGTATGTATGTATGTATGTATGTATATACACAGTGCACACACACACACACACACACACACACACACACACACACACAAAATGCGGTATATATACTTTAGTCATTAAATTTTCTACTACTGATAAATTAAACTTTAATTCAAATGTAAATTCATTAACATTTGACCAATGAATACTGTTAATTAAATGTAAAAATGTATGGTATTAAATCCATATTAATAAAAATAGTGAAGTGGAAACTATGACACTTATGTCAACAGCACAATATTTATAGTAACCCATGATAAAACCCTTCATGAAAGACTCATTTACCTTCTTCTGGAGTTCCTGTATGAAGCTCTCAGTCCACACGTGTGTACAACACATAAAACGCAGCACTCAGTCACTGAGCTCCAGCTACCGTATACACACACACACACATAATCACACTGGCCACTCCCCCGTCTTCCTGACCACTCCCACTCTCTTCCTCCTCACATCCCACCCTTCCTGGTTAACTCAAGTCTCTTGCCTCTCATTATATTGCAGGTCAACAGTTAAACTGCAGACGTGGACCCCTCAGTTTCAAACTTTGCACCTTCAAAGGCCATAAAAACAGTCTAAAACTGCCAAATCATATAATCATATGTATTTAGGGAATTTTATTTATTTTTGAATCTATTTATGACGCTCTGAATATGAATAGTCTACATCTAGTAATAATTTCATATTATTCAATGAGTTCATATACAGTCTATATATGTTCATATATGTTCATGTACTTCATATACTACATCAAAATTGAAACTCAAAGTCAGAACCAGCCACCATGGCTTCCACACTGGAGTCCCATGATTCTCAAAGCCAATCTTTGGACACAGGAAAAGATGTCAAACTGAGATATAACAAAACGAAGCAAACAAAACATGAAAGCACAAATGCACAGACCTCATGTCACAAAAGGAAAGCGTTCAAAAGACGAGAATTCTGCTGGTAAACACGAGGGAATCACTCAGAAAACACACTGGAAAAACATTCATACTCAGGGACAAAAGTGGAATACTGTATACAAAGCAGATGTAAATATCAAGAATGAACAAGAGGCCCATTCTTTCTTTTTGAACACATTTTATCTGTCATTTTTGGCACAATACATGTAAAGATATGGACAATTAAAGTCATTAAATCTGCATTCTTACTATGTCATCTTTATTCCATTTCAAGTATGAAAATACTTAAAATATTAAATCAACGCTACAGTTTTATAATATTTATGTTTAAACACTATTTCCTTGCTCACTTAGAGCCAGTGTTCTTTTGCATGCTCAAATGTGTTATTTTAAAAGGATCCTATTATGCCCCCTTTCTACAAGATGTAAAATAAGTCTCTGATGAGTGTGTACATATGTGAAGTTTTAGTTCAAAATAACTAAAGAGAATTTTTTATAGCATGCTACAATTGTCACTTTTTGAGTGAGCAAAATCGTGACTTTTTGTGTGTGTCCCTTTAAATGCAAATGAGCTGATGCTCCCGGCCTCCTTTCTAGAAGAGGGCGGAGCTTCAAGTGCTTGTGTTAGCAGCTCTGGTTACCTCACGCAGACACACACTGAAACTGTTCAGCTCTTTATGTTTTAAACCGGAGTCTGATAATGCTGTAGAGACTCAAGAAGAAGTGACAACATGTAGAATGAGACAGGACATTTCTGAATGGTTAGTTGATGAATTTATGTAACTCATGTAGAGGATGGATACCCGACCCGAGCCCGACGGGTCCCGACGGGCCGGGCCGGGTCGGGTTCGGACAGATATTTAGAAATGACATTCGGGTTCGGGTTGGGCTCGGTCACGTCACCTCGAAAAGGAATTGAACCTTTTAAAGTATGAAACGGAAGTTGAGCGTCTTTTTCTCCTTATTGTGACGTATATATCCGAGTGAAACGGACTCTAAAAATTAGAAGAAGAAAAAAATAGGGCAAGGTGTCATTTCGTCCTTCGGGAACTGATTGGATTGTTGGAAGTTGGGCGTTGCTAACAAAATGGAGGCAGATTTGAATGCCCTCAGCAACCGGTGTCTGAGAGGCGGTGCAGAAACGAGACAGAGCGTGATAGCCCCGCTCTCGCGCAATAGCACATGACCGGGATAGAAGAGATAAATTTAAAAACAATGGGCCTGTTTAACTTGATGCAATGGTTTGTTTTTGTGATTAAAATAAATGTAAAATATTACCCTAACATCCGTCTTCCTGTGTGCGGAAATTTGTTTATGTCGCTGTGACAACAACGCGCAACACGTGTGTACTGTATTGCCCGCGGCATTGTTATTCAAGCCAATTGACAGCCTTAAAGCCATCCACAGTTGATGATGCAAAAAACCTTGATTATTAGCCTAAACCTTTATTGGATAGATTATGTAAATAGATCAAATGTTGCAGTTTAGGAACCACAGTTTGATAAAAATGGAAGAGTGACTTTCATTTCAATAAGCATTTCAATTGTTAGGTTAATGTTTTGTTCTGTTAGCTTGGGGCATTTTTAGTAGACCTTTGTTCATTTAATTTCAGTTGGCTATTTGATTGGGCTCAGTGTAACGTTTGATGCCCCATGCTGATGCGCTCGACTTTAAACATTTCAGAATGCCTTCCTACAGTTGCTTAATAAAAGCGGGCTTTTCACACAAACAAACGTAGCTACATGGGTCATTAGTATATGTATTATGAGGGGAAAAAAATGTTTTTAACTGTCGGGCTCAGACATTAATATCTTAATGTCTGACGGGCTTGGGTCGGGTTCGGTTACTGCTCTGTCGGACGCAGGCCAGGCTCGGACAGAAAAATCCGGCCCGATCCACACTCTAAACTGATGTGGTGTTAACTACACTGTAAAAAAATTCAGGCCTCTCCAATTGAACAATTTCTAGTGACTGATCACATCTAAATTTTTCAGTTGTCAAAATAGAATTTCTGTGAATTGATAACATTTTATTCAAAGAAATTTTATTTGGCAAACTAAACATTTTTTATGTGAATAGTCACTAGAAAATGTTCAATTGGAGACCAGAATTTGGTTTTACAGTGTATCTTCAGTCATTGATTAGTATATTCTGTCATGACAATGTATTAATGGCTGGTCTGGGAACTGTTGTAAAATGCACAGAGCCAGAGAATATCAGCTGCATGAAGAGAGAACAGGTGTAGTTTAGTTTAAGTTCGGTTATAACTTATGTTGTCATCTTGCTTTTATGACATGCTGTTGCAGTTGTGTTCGTACTGTATTGTAATAATATGTGAAAGATGGATGACAGCTTGAGCGACTTCCAAATGTGCTTCAACAACTCTTCCTCTTCTCAACATGGCCTGTATTATGTATTCCTGGGGCTTATGTAAATTTTAGGGTTGGTGATGTCACTGGCTTGTCATGCGCTGTGACACACTCGTTTTTTCCAGGTGTGTCTACGCCACAAACGGGATAAATAAAAATACAAAACTAAACTTCTCAGAATGCCGCAAGAGCACAGCAGGTCATGTGACAAAAACACAGGCTATTTTTGAGTAAAAAGAATCTTGCAAACAGCATATTCAACACACTTTGTGTGTTGCCATTGCAATAAGCATCACCTGAAAGAAGATGGCTGGGAAGTTTAGCATTAAATTTCAAATGTTTATGGCAAACTCATTGATACATATCCTCTGCGACATGAAAATAACCTGTGCCTATTATCATAGGAGGCTTTTTTCCTCATTGAAAAGCTGCTTGTGAAGATGTGATAACCAATAAGATAAGATATGATCAGTCTGGATATCCTTATATCTTTCTTTCCCACTGCGGAAAACACGTCACTTTTGGTTACCTGTTAGTTTCAGTAAATGTATTTAGTAGGTATTCGGGTGGATGTTGGTAATTTTAAATTATAAACTGATACACAGGTAAGGGTGCTGATGTTTACTAGAAATTCTTACTGAGATAATGCCTGGGAAAGAGCAAATGGAAAGAGAGGAGTAACTTGAGGATAAAGAAATGAAATAAACAAATTTGACAAGGAGGAGTGGAGAGGGACAAGGGTAGATTAAGGTGAAAGCAGCAGCACATTTTTAACATTCCCCACATTTCACTCGGCGGCGAGATCTGTGTTAACACATTAAATTCATTGGAGGACAAAGGTGTGTGTGTGTGTGTGTGTGTGTGTTTGTGTGTGTCATATGGGAATGAAAAGAAAGTGAAAGCAAAAAAAGGAGGATGAAAGGATGAGTGAGGAAAGAAGTTTGCTAAAATATTCAGTACCCATATTTGCATATGTAGAAAAACTTTTTGCAAATGTTCTTTTAACATACTTTTCAATGAATTCATACATTTGAGGTATTATATTGTGGTGTAAATAAGGGCGTGACAACAAAATTGCATTTAGCGACCAGAAAAAAAACAATTATTTAATGCTTCTAGAGCCAGAACCACATTTTAAAAACACATTATTTTTCCTATTTTCTTCACTGTTGCTGCTTTCTTCCCAGGCTTCGTTCCACTCCACTTTTAGACATACACTTGCGAACTTTCCTAAGCACTTGCCCTCGGGGGAATGCGTGTCACCCTTTTGAAGTGGGTTCACTTCATGAACTGGACGAGCAAAGTTTATATGGACAGACCCTTGTCCCCTCAAGAAACTCTATGGGTGCTTTCAAATCTCTAGTTCGGTTCATTTGGTCCGAACCAAGGGCAAACAATTATACATTGTTATATTTTTTAGCTTTTTTGGTTCCTTTTCACACCACACTGATTGCTTTGGTCCGAGCCAGTTGAAACAAACCAAAACGCAGGAACGTGACAACATCCACATCACTCACTGGCCATGGCGTATTTCCTAAACTGCTTTTCGATTGGTCAGAATTTACGTGTGGGAAAATTCCAAAAGAAGAGGCAAAGCAAGCAACCTATAATAACACAATGGAGAGACGAATGCGCGGGCCAGTTTTGTCCCTGGCCATAATCTACTACATTGTGTACCACAGTATGCAAACAATATATTTCTATAATGAAGCGCGGATGCAACTTGAAAACAACATTCAAATGCACTGCAGGGGCGAGCGCGCATCGCTCGTCACTTCAAGCGGAGCCCTGCATTAATTATTCTTAAAGGGGTACTTCAGCGCTGGGAAGATGAATCTGTATTTAAACTGGGTCATCAATGCAGTAGAAATGTGAAATTATTTTTGAATTTGGTGTCTTCTAGACTGAGAAAAGACAGAAAATGTATTTTTGTCCCATGGGGATGAAAGACTACAATTCCCAGAATGCTTCGCTGCCCTGTGAGGCCATTCCCAACACCACCAACTTCATTACTGTGACTGAGTTAGAGAAGACACTACAATTAAAAACTGAACGTGTCTGTTCAATATAATGAGTGAGTCACCGCGCGAGTCTCACAGCACTGAGCACTAACTGCACGAGTGATGAGAGCTGAGGTAATCGCGACTACATTCGCGGCATACATTCACACAGGAGTTCAGTCTGGCACGCGTTTCAGTTCATGCCTTTGCAAGCTTAACTTTCATAGAAATGAATTTGAGAAGTTAAAAGACTTACATTGCTCACCATAGCTCCGTTTAAATGATCCTGTCTGCAAGCTGAGCTCTCCCTGCCAGCTGAGTGTAATCTCCCATCCCCCATGCGCAGATTCAAAACATGCGGAAATAGCTCCCTCTGCTGGCTGTAGTCTTTAGCCTTTGGGCAAACATTCCTCCTATGATGCAAAAATCGTCATTTTGCATCATAGGAGGAATTTTTCCAGAAATAAAATGCATAAATCTCTTGTCTCAGGGAGATATGAGGGGGGAAAGCACAATAATTTGAATATTCTCCAGGGTTTCTACTGATACAAAGCCATATGCTAATCGCTGAAGTAACCCTTTAAGTGACATGCTCATCTTCCGAAAATATTGCCAACGATCTATCAGGTAATGTCATGCACACAATGTCAGCCCAGCTGACTACGGCAGCTGGTTAAGTCTAAAAATGATTAGTACTTTTGCAGTTGGTTCTGTTCGAGGTCGGATCACGTTCTCACCACAAACGAACGGCTCCAGAATTCGTTTGAAAGCGTACCGAGACCATCTCTTCAAGGAGGTCTCGGTCCGCTTGTTTGGTCCGCTTTTGGTGCGCACCCGAATGCGATTGCCGCTTTCACACCTGACCAAACAAACCGCACCAAAGAGGGAAACGAACTCTAGTACGATTTAACCGAACTAAATGAGGTAGGTGTGAAAGCACCCTATATCCCACAATGCAACTTGATTGTGACTTCACAGCAGATCGTACTTAACTGAAGTGTATGATATATTAATTATTTTGAGAATTAAATCGCATAAAAGTGTATAATACAGCTCTGGAAAAAATTAAGAGACCACTTAACATTGAGAAACCCATGTTAAGAGGTCTCTTAATTTTTTCCAGAGCTGTATTTTAATTATGTTGAGATTTAATCCCATAATACTCAATTTCAATCAGTGTATACTATAAAAAAAAGGGGAAGTTAGCGAGTGAAGGGCATAGAAACTTGAAGTGAAACTCAATCCAGTCTATCAGTAACGCTCTGTTTAGTTCCTGTCTCTATGAAGCCCCGCCTTCTGAAAAGCACAATCTGCTCTGATTGGTTGGCTGGACCAGGTTGTTGCGATGGATGGAGCGCGTCGTGTGTGTTTGGGAAACGTCCTGCCCCTTACCATAACTGCGAACACAACTAACTCAACCAGGTCCGCCACCTTTATTTAGCCTATGCCTTAAACCAGGGACACACCAAGCTGACAGCCGGCTGTCTGATTTTTTTTTTTTTTGTGGCCAATTCAACATGTAGAATCGGCGTCGGGCCGTCGGTGAGAGAGAGAACTCTGATGGGCTGTTCAGCTTAGCAAAAGAGTAAATAAAAACTGAACAGACAGAAGGCTGTTATAATTTTACGTCATCTTACTTGAGCAACGTTGCAAGAACACTTTCATAAAAACATGAGAAGAGTGGAGCTTTGTTCCCATAAGAAAACTCAGGACTACAATGGAGGCGTTTCAGGGAGTTCAGAAACACTGATATAGAGAAGAAGTCTCTTTCTAACACTTTTCATTGAGTTTATCTTCCTTCAAAGTTGAACAGATAAAAAAAAGTTATAAACTTATAATAAAGGTGCATTTATCTGAGATTGAAATGTCAATAAAGGAGTGTAGCACTACCTGAACATCAATCAAAATTGCACGGTGATATGCCATTATATTCATTACATTTTTTATTCATTACCATTTCAATTTTCCATATACTTAGATTTTTGTGATTACATTATTAGATAAACAATATAAAATCCTAACCCTGACCCTATTTCCCACTTTAACTGAATTCATGACCATTTGAAAATGCCAAAACGATCTCCAGCTGAGCGTCTACAGAGTTCACTCTCCTCATTCCACATTAATCCACAAACTTCAGCCTAGTTATCCCTGAGATTTACAGCTCCTGATATTCACCACGCCACATTTACTCACCTGTAGGTCAAAGCTGCTTTGAGGATTTTGTCGTCGCTCTGTTCTTTGGCCAGCGGTCTGAACCTTCTCTAATACTCCTATGAATGAGAACGGAGCGAATGTAAACACACACACACACACACACACACACACACACACACACACACAGACGTATAGAGATATTTTTCCAGCCCTTTAGATGCAATCTCACCTCGTATCTCCTCATCTCTCAGCCGACGAATGGCTGCACGAATGAGTTTTCTCTCTTCATATTCACTGGTGCTTTGCAACTTGAAAGAAAGAAAGGAAAATAGAGGGCAAGACACAAAAACAGTAGTTAGGTTGACATGACTGATACTTAGACCCACACAGAACGTGCACCCACAGAATTCCACAGAAAGAAAATCTTGGTATATTTCCACAGAATTCAACGCAAATGGTATTATACAGACTCCTCAATATAACCGTTTTTGAAGAGCAATACTCTTATCTCTATTTAACATATTTAAATCATTTCTGCATATATTTGATATCGCAAATAACAGGCCAAAAATACTACATTAATTCCATGTGCAACTGTAATAACACTGTAATAAAATATCCCATTATAATTAGTGAAGCTGTCTATACTGGAAGTACCTACAATTGACATATTCTGTCATGATAATCTATAAATGGCTGCTGTGGGAACTGTAGAAATATGCACAGAGCCAGAGAATATCAGCTGCATGAAGAGAGAACAGGTGTAGTTTAGTTTAATTACGGTTATAACTTATGTTGTCATCTTGCTTTTATGACATGCTATTGCATGTGTGTTCGTACTGTATTGCAATAAATGTGAACGACAGATGTGACCGTTTGAGCGACTCCCAAATGTGCTTCCACAACTCTTCCTCTTCTCACATGGCCTTTGTTGTGTGGTCCCGGGGGCGGGGTTTATGTAAATTTTAGGGTTAGTGATGTCACTAACTCGTGAATACACTCGTTGTAGTTCCTGCCAGCCGTCTGCTGTAGTCCTTAAAAAGTGTTTTTTCTAAAAGTCATAACTTTTCACGTTTATGCTCGAACAGCAACACACACTAACTAAAGTATAAAAAAAATAAATAAATGAAATCAATCAACCAACCACACAGGCGAATCTTTGTCGTTTAGGAATAAAATTGTGTGGGTGTTTGAATCGAGATTGCAATCTTTTAACTGAACACCCCTGGTATATATTAGTGCTGCAACGACGCGTCGATGTCATCGATGACGTCGACTACGGAAATACGTCGACGTTCGTAAAATGCGTCGACGCGTCGTGTCAGACGTTCATCTCGCGTAATGTTGGCTTCTGCTCCTGGTTCTATCACAAAAACCTAGACCGCGAATATCAAAAGTAGGGTTGGGCATCGAGAACCGGTTCCAACTTGGAACCGTTTAAAAAATAACGATTCCATTGGAATCGTTTAGAAAATTTATTTTCGGTTCCGATCTTCGGTTCCAAGCGCGCAAGGTTTGGTTTCCATGGCCACCTGATTTCCGGTGCTTGCGCGCCCGCTTGTTCATTGAAGCCCGGTAAGCGGCTCTGAAGTGTGGATTTATTTCACTTTTAAAAGCCTGGGTCAGCACAGTGCGTCAAAAATATCGATACTGAAATATCTGAAAAGATACGATAGCCTGCTCAGCCTACACAATCCATCCCAGCTGCTCTCCTCTCCTCTCCTCTCTGACCGACAGCGAGTTGACGCGCAGCCGCATATTCTCATTCAGCCGGTTAACCTCTGAGCACGGCGGACGCGCGTTCTGCTGGACTTTTCCTTACGACTGCGTGTTAGTGTTAGTGTGTGTGATCGGTCTGAATTTCGCGCGGGATTGCACATAATTCTACGAATCCCCGCAGATTTCAAGCTCACATCTGAAGCGCACACACACACACATAGCCTACCGTAATAAAGCCGCCCCTGACATACAAGTGCAAATATTCGCTTCTTTTTCCAGCTTATTATTGGTCAAATACACTCAAACTAATTCTCATTGCACACTTTGAACAGTATGTAAACACAGTCTGAAACAAGCAGTTCTTAAAGGGACAGCAGTCATTTGTTATTCAAAGTCAAACTACAAAAAGACAAACGATCACACTGCTCTTGACCGATCAACTTTTCTAACTTTAATGGTTTTATATGAAACTATTTAATTTTTTGCAAAAACATTATCCAATGTTATTTTAAATTTATTTAGCCACTTTGCGTTTTTTTATTCAGTTTCTTACCTGAATGTTAGACCTACCTGAAAAAATAAAGCAGTCTATTTCATTTATATCTTTTATTCTATTGTATTTATTGCTATTTTTTGTAATATGTATCTTTGTTTATTCAATTTACCATTCAAAATCAAGCTTACTTGTGCTGTGTGTAAACTATTGCAACACAATTACCCCGTTGTAAAAAATACATTGAGTTAACAAATATTTGTGAGATAATTTTAATAGTAATTGATCAATGTTTATATATGAGAAAAAGCTTAAAAGCTTTATCATATAAAGTGATCTCTTCAGAAGAAATGTTTGATTGCCTAGACTTTCAAAAGACAGACAAAAAAAAAATTATATAAAAAATATCAAATTGACAGTATATGCAGCGTTTTTCCCCCGTTGTATTGAAAATAGCATTGAATATCGGTGACATGTTTTGACTCCACCCCTCAAAGAATCGGAATCGAGAATCGAAAAGAACCGGAATCGAAAGTAAGAATCGGAATCGGAATCAGAATCGTTCAAATCAAAACGATGCCCAACCCTAATCAAAAGTATGGGAATACTTTAAACAGAGGCCAAACAGTGTTTCCCACACATAGACTAATTTGTGGCGGACTGCCACATAATCAATAACGGCCGCCACATTCGTCATTCATTCATTTTTACGCTATTTAAAAGACGCACGCATATTCGTTTAGCTGCATTTCCTTAAGTTCTCTCTCCGCCCTTTTGCGCGTCTCTTACTCACTCACACACACACGCGTTGCATTCGACCGTAAAACAAGTTTTATTGCATTTTGGCGCATTTAGTATGACATCGCTTTTAAAACCAGAGCAGTTGAATAACAGAGTTGCGACACGCATTCATCACGCGGCAGCGCGCGGTCACGGCGCTCATATAATTCTAAACAAACCAGCGCGGTGTCAATCAATACAGACCAGTGTTTCCCAACCGGGATCCCGAGCAAAAGTTGCGGGGACGCACTTACACTTCGGTTCATCTCGCATCTGATGACGCATCTTTAATATGGGTTGTAACTTGAAAATAATGCTGTATGTATGTTTCTGTCGATGGACGTGCTGACTCCTCAGGTATACACTACAACAACAGCGATAATAAAAGAAAAACGTGGGCAAAACGGTCTCTCTTTGTAAACTTTATAAAACGCATGCGAGTGCTGCTGTACGTCCGAATATGAGCAGTCATTTTCACCGTCATCACCCGTGTAGCCAGAAGACTCGAATGAGAAGATCTGTCTTTGTGCACTCGTCCCAAAGCGCGCAAATATTGAGTTATCTTTCAAATCCTGTGCTTAAACGGACAAACTCACAAAAAGTATGTCAAAATGTCATAGCCTACTCTATGCCTTAAGTGAACTTTATACAGAAAATACGACGACTATCCGTGGGTCTTAAAGGGGCAGTAGCCTTCACTGCTGTCTGTTTAATGTCAAACAAAAGATAAAGACATCACTCACTGCTCCTGACTGAATAGCTTTTGTAAGTTTAATAAGGATTATTTTTTTAATTTTAAACAGTTAAATGTGTGGTTATTTTACTTTTGATTACTTCATTCCATTTCTCTACCTAAAAACTAATGTTAGACCTACCTGAAAAGCATTGTTTATTTTATTCTCATCTTGGCTCAATAGTATTTATTTGTGCTGCTGCTTCTATTTAAGTTATCTGTTCTTATTTTCTTTATTTTCATTTGACAGTAGTCCTTTTTCCCCTGAACATAGCAAATACCGAACTGTACTGAAACGTGAACCTAAGGCCAGAGACACACTGCAAGCGTGCCGTGAGCGTCTCGGCTGCGTGGCGTGTCAGTTTTTATTTCGGCTCCCATGTTAACCGGTTAGCGCTTGCATACTGCCTGCGTCAGCCGCGCGGCTCACGCGCGGTCCGAGCCGCGCGGAAAACGCGTGCATGCTTCAAATAGAAGAGACGCCTATTTTTCACGCGAGCGTGTTGGAAGCGTTTCTAGGCAAAACAGCATAGGAAAAGATGTTTATATGCCATTTTGACACGAATACATATTAATAAAGTACATTTTCATGTTTGAAAGTCTTTAGGGTTAACATAAATGCAGATATAGGCCTACTTGTAATAATAAAAAAACAACATAATTATCGATTTTGAAATATTAAACCTGTCAATACAGAACGAAATATTCTGTAGCCTATTTTGCCATCAATACCATATATATGTATGGTCAATAGGCTACTGCCGACGTTGTCTTTGCTGTATCTAGGCAATATATTTATATTTAACATGAAGTATAGGGCTTCCCAGCAGCAGCAGCGCCGCGTCACACGCTTCTGGTGTGCAAAGACAGAGAAAACGCCAGGCAGCCGCCCCGCGGCTGACACGCAAGCTGAAAAGTCACGCTTGCAGTGTGTCTCCGGCCTAAAACCGCGATACAAAGCGAACTGTGAGCAGTCTGTACTGTTACACCTCTAGTGTAACTTATGTGAGGGGGTGCCACAGAATTGACAAATTTCAAAGGGTAAAAAAATAAATCATTAGATTAGTCGACTAATCGAAAAAATATTTGTTAGATTAGTCGACAGAAAAAATAATCGTTAGTTGCAGCTCTATATATCATCTTACAGCCCAGTGTCTCATTGGGGCACTACTGAAAGTAAGAGCTTATTTACATTTCACTGAAAACACCCCATTGTACAGAGAAGTGTATGCGATTTGCAAGTGTTCTTTGAAAGCATTCAGAATTTACACTAGTTAATCTCCATTCATTGCTTTCATCAGGAACAATACACCTTTTATACATAGACACAATAAAACTTTAATGTAGCACAATGGGACTTCATTTGGAACGGGCTCATTGCAGCCTTTTGTTTTACACGAACAAAGAGCTTAAAGTACAACATTCCATGCAGGGCCAAAACACTTATCAATCATCTCCAGAAAACAACACAATCTCAATGAGGGAATGTTGACAGGAACAACACAAGAGCGTCATCAACAAACATCTTTAAACATGGCCTTACCAGTCCAGTAAGTTCCTCAATGTCCTGTATAGCCTGAATCTTTCCTGAGAGCATGTCTAAGGAAGCCGTCAAATCAGGACTGCAAATACCAGCAAACAAGATCAGATACAAAATGGTGCATGCTATGCAAAACGTTTCATTGCATTTTATACAACAGAATTTTGCATTTATATTTAAAACACTAAAATAAATAAAGCTTCATACCAGCACTGGTTTTCTTTATCCTCATGTCCATGCAGGTGGGCACGCCTGAACCGCTTACTGGTTAGCGCGGCCTCCATTTCTTCAATCTCACAGCGCCGCAGCTCCCGAATCGCTGTCCGGATCAGACGCCGCTCATCTATATCGATAGTTTTATCAAGCTGGAGAAACAGAGAGCAAGAAAGCTTACAGTAGGTAAAAGATTATTTTGGGCAAGCTGTGCCCCTTTTTACGTTACATTATCCGAAATAAAAACTGAATTATATATCAAGATTTGCATGCTATAATTTGAACACTGGTTCAATTATGGAAATACTTTGTTGTTTTTGTGCAAGTAGCTAATTTATGTTTATATTATTCCAATCATCTTCGATTTAATGAAATTTATTTCATGGTCACGTTTGGTTTTAGGTTCACGTTTTATGTTTTAATGTCTTTTATTTTGTAATTTTGCCTCAGTTATGTTTCCTGGTTCTGGTCATGTGACCTCCTTGCGCTTAAGTGAACATGTCACATGCTAGTTTCATGTGTCTTGTTCTGATTGGTTCCCTTGTCTGTGTGTCATGTTCTCATTGGTTGGTCTAGTCATGTGGTTTTTGTCATGTGTAGTTTTGGTTGTTCATTGGTTGTCATAGTCATGTGTTCCCCTGTATATATGTAGTCTTCATGTTTGCCTTGTCAGTTTGTTGAGTATTGTTTCCTGTAAACCGCAGTTGGTGAGCTCTTAATCAAGTCAAGTCACTGTATCGGTTTGCTCACTTTGAATTATTGGCAATAAAACTGCACTTGGGTTCATCTACACTCGCCTCCAGTGTCTCTCTATCATTACATTAATGCATTGATTCTTCTTGGTCAGTCTCATTTTTGCAGCACATTACTGACATTTTCTTATGCATATACAAGCCAGAAAATTGATAAATAATAAGAGTATTTCAAAATGAATATAATTAGAATTATAATTGTTACTATTATACAAACATACAATATTTAATAACTAAAACGTTTCATGGTAATTGGAAAACATGCATGATGTATAATTTTAGGTAAATTTATTTTGACAAATTAATACCTGCCATCCATTTACTTTGCATACATAATTAAAAAGTAAATGGACTGCATTTATATAGCGCTTTTAACAGACCCTATGGCCATCCAAAGCGCTTTACATATTGCCTCACATTCACCCATTCACACACCGACGGCGGTGTCAGCCATGCAAGGCGCCATCCAGCACGTCGGGAGCAGCTAGGGTTAGGTGTCTTACACACTTAAAAAGTGTCACACATTTTTAATTTGTCCTTCTAAATATATAGTTTTATGACAAGCATTGTGCACAGTGGCCTAGATAAAGAGGGTGACACATTTACCCAGCGACACATCTTACCCCACTCTCTCTAATTGAGAACATGACCTGGAATGTCCAGATGAAGACACAAAAGCAGGTCATCTGTACAGCAGGTGAAAAACAAGGGCTCTATATTCACTCCAGAGCAGCGCCATGCAATCTGTAATCTGCTAATGAGCATAACAGAGCCATATTTGCAGAATAAAATGTTGGAAACAAATTATTCCATTCGCAGTTGGTAGTTTCGGTTACAGAGGGATTCAGCACATGCACAGTAGCTTTACACGTGCTAGAAAAACTATACCCAAATTAGAGATGTCACAGTGAGGACATTTTTACACCGGTATTTAAACTTGTGTTAACACTGGGTTGGACATCTTGAATGCCTGCTCGATTTTAACTTTTGATTTTAAGTTTGTTCTGTAAGGACACATGTACCATTGCAGCCATTGCAACTATAATTGGAGAGCTCAACATGCGCTTTGCAGTATTAACGTTAAAGATGAATAAAATTAAGTATTAATAACAAGTAACAAGTATAGAGCTGTTGGAGGTCATGTGGCAATGGTTTATTATCAGTAGGAAACAAGTGTGTCGGGTAGAGCTGACATCCTACGCCTTATCAATATGTCCATGTTAAATGTCCTTTGTGAAGAAGGACAAAACTTTTGAGTGACAAATATTTTGTGAACACTTCAGAATATAAACAGACAGAACCATTTTTTTTAATCAACATTAAATATACTATTAAAATTACGTGGTCATATTAAACTCTCTACTGGTCATAGACATTAGTTTAGATTGAGAGATGAGCTAAAATTCAATTTAATAACCTAAAGTAACCCTAAATTTAAAAATAAAATAAAATAAATTCCATAAATCTTTCCGTTAATGAAAATGCAAGTTGTCTCCCATTGTGTTCCACAAAAGAAAGTCTTACAGACTGAAATGTCATGAGGATGTGTTTTCTATATTCTTTCATTACACCATTACATTGATGTTAATTATGTCACCAAGTCTGAAAAATAAACTTGTTTGCATTGATATCAAAAGTATAGTAACCATCTCGGAGCACTCCAAGTCTGATTTCCTCTATTGAAAAATAGGTTCATGGTGTAGGAAGGTATGCCATCATTCTTGCCATCATCTCATTTCTTTCAATATTTTACCAAGTTGGAAGGAAGGGTGGTGACGGCATGGAGAAACAAATGCAAAAGCAGCTGTTTGGCAGTTCAGCAGCCATGCTCAAATATTCATGACACTAGCTTTTGGTATTGCTAATGCATAAAGAGTTATTATACAGAGTATTCCCTGACTGTGAAAACAGATGGCAAGGATGAGCGCATTCACATCTGGTATTAACAATCCTCTCAGGTGGTCCAATCACAACGGAACAGCGCTAGCTACAGGTGCAATTGGGATCTAACAGGTGTTGGAGTTGACCAGCATGATCCAGACACACAAAGATATGCATTTGGCCAAAATGCTTGGAGAGATCACTGGGTTCAGACAGCAAAATATCAGGCAGATTTGGACACAATCCAATAGACGTAGGGTGATTCGTAAAATGACAATGGGTGCCAAGCATACTGTAGACCAGGGCTATTCAAATCTTACCCTGGAGGGCCAATGCACTGCAGAGTTTAGCTCCAACCCTGATCAAACACACTCACCTGTGATTTTCTAATGATCCTGGAGACATTGATTAGCATGTTCAGGTGTGCTTGATTAAGGTTGGAGCTAAACTCTGCACTGCATTGGCCCTCCAGGGTAAGATTTGAATAGCCCTGCTGTAGACTGTAAAACAATATGGACAGTGTCTGTGAAGTCACCCATAGGATTCTGAAGTGTAAAGTAGAGAAGAGCTGGCCGTTGCTATCTTGGCAATACATCTCACTCCCGGATAACTGAAAATGGTCAACGAGGCAGGACGTGGGCAGAGCTGAGGTGACTTGAAGACTAAAGGCATGTTCACACCGAACGGGAATAGATCGCCTAGAGCGAATTATTTCCATGTTAAGTGGACGGTCCTGCGGCGCGATGGACGCGTTTGGTGCGGCGCGATGGACGCGATTCTGCCTCATTCGCACGTCCAGTCCTGACGCGAATTTGACGCGAATTAAGCGGCTTGTGCGAGTGATGTGTTTTGTTAGCCTAGAAATCTAGACGCACCCTAGCGGCAGCAAATTTAATCTGCCCGCGAGTGTCGTCTAGCAACTCTCAATACCCTTCTGAGCTGTATTCGCCTAACTCTTGCCGGGCCAATCACATTGTGTATAGAGTCGGTGGGCGGGGCCATAATGACGATGGCCGAGTTGCGTTTGCGTGCTTCTAGTAAACACAGAAACTGGCGAACGGCGGTCTTTCGAATCAGCTTTGACCGCGACTCTGGAAGACTTGGAGTTAAGCTTTTCTCTGAGAAAAGAACAAAGAACGGCACTGAAGTCATTCTTAAAAGGAGAAGATGTTTTCGGAGTTTAGCCAAACGGATACGGCGAATGTTTAATCTGTCAGCGAGCTCTGCTTCACCTTCGTTGCTCTGGTTGGTTGTAGCGCTATCCTATCGCGTGCAGAGGGAGTTTGAAAGACAACCGTATATCCGCCCCTCGGATTGAGCTGTCAATGGTGAGTTTCCAGACCAAACATCTTGTGGGTCTGGCTTGTCAGGCTAGTGTTTTGTGCCGAGTTGAAAAATCTGGACTTTGGCGTCAATTCGCATCGCGTTAACCAATCTGGAGCCTGCTTGCTGCTTTGACGTGGTAAAGTGACGTATGAGAAATCCTGCATATGATGCCTCAGGTGACGACCATGTCAGAGTGAAAAAAGATAAATGCTGGCGATCAATAGCGGAGTCGTTTCAGCAACCCGTTGAGTAAGTGTGTGCGATACAATTTTTGATCGTTGGTGATTAAAAAGTCTCCACGATCTGCTTTTGAAAAAACACACCAGAAGAGCACAGGCACTAAAAGTCTGTCAAACAGCGCCGGATAACTGGTGTTATCTTTTGAGTCTTATTGCGCTAATACTGTCAAATACACACAAGATTTACATAAACACAGTTGTTTAAGAGTGAAAGTAAACGTTTAAAATCAGATGCGTGTCTGTATATTAGACTAGTAGTAAACATGCTGCCACTTGTCCTTAAATGGACAGTTCACAAAAAACAAAACAAAAATTGTCATTATTTACTCACTCGTAGTTCAAAACCAATATTCATTCCCTTGAAGAATGTGGTAATCAAACACTTGCTGGTCCCCATTGACTTTCATAGGAAAAACACATCCTGTGGCGGTCACTGGGGACCAGTTGGTTATATATAACTTTTTTAACAGAAGAAAGACACTAATTTGGGTTTAAGACATCTTAGCATTAAGCTAGTGCAGCCATTGTTTGTTTATGCTCTTGTTTCCGGAAGTCAGTCGCTAGTTTTGCCCTCTCTATGACATCACGCACATCAGGAAGTAATCTAACATGTTTCCAGTCCATGACATGAATTTAGTCGTAACATTGTGAAATCTGAACCCGACATCAGGCCGCATTTACATTAAACGTTCACCTGACCCAATTCTGATTATTTCTTGCCATGTGGTACAGAACGGATGTGACCCATGAACGTGCAAGCAGAAAATTCTGATATTCTCATATCAGTTCCAGGCCTCGTTCTTATGTGGAACTAAATCTATAGCAATCTGATATGTGCATTTGCTTCTGTCCTGTAAGTGGACAGATCAGATATTCCCATCAATGATTAATTTTAAAAAACGGTGGGGAATGACGTAAACTCAGGTGGACACCAACTGCGATCACATGACTCTTTATAATGGAGGACGAAGGCTCAACTCAATGTTTTGCTGACCTTTAAAGATAGTGAGGGAAGCAAAAGCATCTGCATTCATTCATCTGTCGGTACACCTACCTTTGGTTTCGTTAAGTGTATAGTGTAAATGCAGATATTGGATGGTCGTCAAAAAAAAGAAGTGCAGTGCACATATAGTGAGAAAACCAATTAAAATCAATTCTCTAGCTGAGTTTATCAACTAGCCAAGTGTTTCTAAACAGTAGTTATGAGTCAAACATATAATAATAAAGTTAACAATCCAATAATTCTACAGTTTCACTTATTTTGGAAAACTTTCCCTGGGAAATAAAGGTAAGAATGATGGAAACATTCAATTTTCCATCGATTTTGGTGATGGAAATAGATGCAAAAGCAGTGAGAGAGAGAGAGGAGAGAGAGAGAGAGAGAGAGAGAGAGAGAGAGAGAGAGAGAGAGAGAGAGAGAGAGAGAGAGAGAGAGAGAGGAGAGAGAGAGAGAGAGGAGAGAGAGAGAGAGAGAGAGGAGAGAGAGAGAGAGAGAGAGAGAGAGAGAGAGAGAGAGAGAGAGAGAGAGAGAGAGAGAGAGAGAGAGAGAGAGAGAGAGAGAGAGAGAGATGTGAATCAGCAGTCCATTCCAGCCCCAAGCGTGAGTATGCCCATATATGGACACAGACCTCATAACCCCGCCTCTGGACTGTGATGCGGGCTAAATGAGAGCAGTAAAGGGCAAAGAAGGAGAGCTAGATAATGAAAGTATTAATGACACACATTCAGGAAGATGAGCAATGACCTAGAGCACTTACTATCGCAATGAAACCCAACATAAACATTTCCTTTTCTTAGACGTTACTTCCTTAAAACATTCCAAAGGAAATTCAAGTTCATTTCGGTTATCCAAACAGTCTTAATAGTGTGTTTTTGGTATTCAGGTAGCCATCAAATGTGGGATTATTTTTTCCAACGCAAAAAAATCTAAGAATATACTTAATGTCAACTTTTACAATAATAGCTCAGCACTATATGAGTGACCACACAGGCACACTTTGTTGACGTCTGTGGTACATCTGAAGTAAAAAGAAGCTTTTCGAAGTACATTTATGGAACAGAAGGGCTGTTTCCACATGTAAAACCCTCAACCAAAACAAACTTTAAGTCCTCTTAAAACTTTATTTATAAACAGTTTGGATAGAGCGGTGTTTATAATTCACTTGACCCAATATAGGTGTGAACAGAATTACTTATTTTTATCGGAATGATTAGTTGACTATATAGGTGACTAATCACAAGTCTCTCTATAAAAACTGATCTGTTTGGTGGATTTAAGGTCATTTTCAGGGTCAGTGAACAAACACGGGACACAAAAATCACGTTTACAAAGTACTGGGCTGCAGAAAAATCACTCAAATCAAATATTTAAAAAAAATGTGCCCAAATTAACAGAGTTGCTCCTGAAGAAAAAGACAACAATAAGAAAGGTGAGATAACAGATGTGACCCTGGAGCACAAAACCAGTCATAAGTTGCACGGGTATATTTGTGACAATAGCAATACTTTGTATGGGTCAGAATTACTCATTTTTCTTGTATGGAAAAACTCATTAGGATATTAAATATCATGCTCCATAAGATATTTTGTAAATTTTCTACTGTAAATATATCAAAGTTAATAGTATATGTAGTATATAGTAATAAGGGCTGGACAAAAAAAATGATTTTTCGATTAATCGGTTTTTAAAATCTGGTCGATTCAGAATCGATTTTTTTTTTCCATATTTATTTCCGCTAATATTGAACATTAGATTAAATCAAATTACTAGTCTTCTCCACTAGATGTCACCCATTTGCCTTGCGTGATCTTACAAAGGAGCGAGAGGCACACATCTATCCATTCAGTGTTTAGATGTCAGCTTCCGGTGCGTTGTCGCCTTTTATTAGCCTAGAAATCTAGACGCACCCTAGGGGCAGCAAATTTAATTTGCCCGCAAGTGTCGTCTAGCAACTCTCAATACCATTCTGAGCTGTGTTCCTCAAAATCCTACCGGGCCAATCACATCGTGTATAGAGTCGGCGGGCGGGGACATAATGACGACGGCCGAGTTGCGTTTGCGTGCTTCTAGTAAACACAGAAACTGGCGAACGGCAGCGGTCTTTCGAATTTTGACCGCGACTCTGGAAGACTTGGAGCGGCACTGAAGTCATTCTTAAAAAGGGAAGATGTGTTCGTAGTTTAGCCGACCGGATACGGTGAATGTTTAATCTGTCAGCGAGCTCTGCTTCACCTTCGTTGCTCTGGTTGGTTGTAGCGCTATCCTATCGCGTGCAGAGGGAGTTTGAAAGACAACCGTTTATCCGCCCCTCGGATTGAGCTGTCAATGGTGAGTTTCCAGACCAAACATCTTGATGTGGGTCTGGCTTGTCAGGCTAGCCTTTTATAATACTGAGGAGAAATAGCTGTAGTAATACTAAAAATCTGCAGATCCATTTGATGTGACAACACACACACACACAGCCGAGCACACAACCGCTAAAAATAGATCCCATACACACGAATGCTTGCCTTGCATTAGGATCAAACTTGAGCAGTCACTTAAGCACGTACGTTAGCCATTATAGACATATTCAAATTATAGTCCATATACAGCGCAGCATCAATAATTCAAACCCAAATAGATTATATTATAAACAGATTTCCTTAAATAATAGTCAGTCCACAGTCAATTTAAGTCAGCACATTTAGGTATTGTTGTGAACGCGTTTCTCATGTATGAAAAGTAAATGCACGTATGACGGGCGACAAAATCGCAAGAAAAGCTTGTCGTGTACAGAAAACTGCAAAAAAAAATCATCCAATATCCCTTTTATGTTTTAGAATAAATAAATCAAATGTCCATGCAATTATTCTCACATAAAAATGTTTTGAATAAAGTTGCATCAAAATCAAGGTGTACCTAAAATAAAAAGTTTAAAGGTGCACTATGCAACTTTTCGTCCACTGGAGGGCGCCTATTCTAAACGGCTCGCGAGTACCGTGACTTTTATTATGACGGGACGGGGCACTTCCGCTTTTTCCTGTCAGGTAAAAACAGCTATTTTTATCATATCAGATACGTTTAAGGGGCCAAGGGCTTCGGCCATCCGTCCACTCTCTTCCCCGAACTGAAATCAAGTAGTGTGCTGTACTTTCCACACGATTGACATCAGGTTCAAGTACAGGTTGGCTGGTGGTTATGTTGCCCGCATACTGCCTCCCATGGCCGAGACTGGTATTGCGATACCTGTCGGGCCGGGGCGAGTAATGCTACTGCTAATTAAGGTTGATATCTCTGCAGCACTACAACTTGACATTTTTGAATGACATCATCGCCCCCTTATTTCTTCTCATTATTTTGATGCATGTAGGTAATTTTTTGGATATTTTTACCTACATTTTTACACATGGCACCTTTAATATACAGGTTTATGGCTCTTCATTTCTTTTTAATTACACATTTATGTTCACTGTTCCTTTTTATAAATAACTATAGTATTTGTATTAAATCTATATTCATTTGAGGTGAATCAAGAATCCAAAATCGATTCGATTTGAGGGCTTGTGAATCGAAATCGAATCGAAACATCCGAATCGATACCCAGCCCTAATAGTAATATGCATTGCTAAGGATTTTACTTTATCTCTTTACATAAATACTATTTTCTACTTAAAAACTATAATTTGGTATTTTACTAACCCAACTAATGTCTTATCCGCACTTTCCATCGAAGAAACATTGAAATTTAAACATGGTCTATGATGAAAGATATTAGACTTTTCGCAATCCGTTACAGAGCTCAATATTGATTTTGCATATTGTTTTTTAAACCTTTATTTGTGTAGTTCATATGACCACTTTACAATATTTTTTTCACTTTGCAAAACAATTTATTTTGTATCCTATGCTATGCTTTGCACAACAAAAACTTAATTGTGCTCCTAATTATAAGTGAAATGTAAATCCAGAGTTTCGGTCTGAGTGTTGTTCCCGTTTTCTTGTTCTTGATTTGTTGTTCTTCTATGCTTTAATAAATGTGTTATCAGAATCACTTTCATTATTTGATTTGATTTGACATTATGGCCATTGTATTTAAAAGAATTAACCGGACAAAAGTTATTTGACGTTGGCTTAAGTCAGGTTTTATCTTAAACTGCCACAGAAGAGCGATATGACAATGAGCAAGACTTCCTGAGACACTACAATAGGCTACTAATTAATTTATAAGGGCTGTTTTCATGTACAAAAATAAATATTTTAAGTTAAATGTACAGTGTAAGACATGTAAAAAAGACCAGAGGCTAACAATGTCAAGATCAATATTTGTGTAGCCTGCCTGACATGGTATTTTCACAGACTAACACCGCCCGTCTCTGGCATTGACTACAGTATTTAAAATAGCATATATGCATTAGTTATATTCTCAATTTAATTTACAGGGAAATACCAGCAACGTTTTTAGGTTAACTATAGAAGAGACTAGGATTAGTGTGTGTCGCACTCGCAAGACTCACAACGTGGGGCATGGCATCACAATGGCACAACCGTAGTCCTAGCCTAACAACCCGCATATCAAAGGAAAGCTCACAATGATGTATTGATCTCAATTTTTTTTTAAATGTACCATTAAGATGACACATATGGCCACATATGGTGAATGGATACATTGGTTTTATCAGTGATTACTACAAAAAGAATAAATGGATCACCCAAGCAATTCCAACGGCAAAAAACAACATCACTTTAAGATGCTTCTGCAGGAATTTTATTTTCTTTGTAGAAAAAAAAAAGGGTGGAAGGGATCGAAGAGGTCACTAGCCATTGGTGTTAAAGACTCATGAGATTTGGGGTGGGACTACCTGTTTGCCTGACCAATGGACGACAGAACACAGAAGATTTGGGAAATTTCCCCTAATTTTGAGCAGACTGCTCAGAAATACGTAATAAATAAATATCCTGACTATCCTGGCCGATACTTCCAATCCTGTTCCTGCAATCTCAATCAAACTTCCTTTATTATCTCATCCCAGCACCGGAGCAGTCACAGGCAGCAGATGTCAAGTCACATGACAACATGAATCATATAAAGACCAGATGCTCCATTATCCACAGACAGGATGTGAAAAAGAAAGATCCTCACTGATCAGAAGTGTTCTTTCCAAAAGTCTGTTGGGCGAAACCATTTGATTTAATTAAGTGACTGTTCTGGCGATGTGAAGTGGGTTTGTCCACACGCCAAAGTTTAAAGGGCTAGTACACCCAAGAGTGAAAATTTTATCATCCATTAATCATCCTTATGTCATTTCAAACTTTCATTTTACTTTAAAATAAATGAAAATCTTTTTAATAAAACTTGTGTCCCTCCATTGAAAAGGACTTTTGCACTTCATAAAGACATCAAAAATCTCATCTATACATATTGAGTGGTTTTGTTGCATTTTGATAAACATATTTAATTTAAACTTTTATTCACATATAAACATCATTCAATGCACATCCATAAAACACATCAAAGATGGTAAACATAAGCTCAGCCAAACTTTTTGAAGCATCAGAGAAGGGCTGGGCACTATGACCACATATATATCATTCCCATGGTATAAAATGTCTAAGCTATATCGTGGTATGTAAATATATACGTGTCTCATAGCACTATTGAAACTTCAGAATGATGAAACGCATGAATGAGAATATAAAGAGCGGGACGTGTTTGATGATATAAACCCAATATATCCTGAAAAGCAACTCAGAAAGCTGCCTCTCTCTGAATTTGGGACATGCTCAATGTTAAAAAGTGTTATTAAAGGACAACTCCGGTGAAAAATGACCCTAGGGGTAATTAACAGATGGTTACCGAGAAGATCGTTCTCTGGGATGCGTTTTCATGAAAATCGAATGTAAAGAGTTTTATCTCTAAAAACAGATTAGCTTTTAACACTAGTCTATGGGGCACAGGGTAAGTGAAATTAAATGGATAGTTAAAGGGGTTTACTTCAGTGCTGGGAAGATGAATCTGTATATAAACTGGGTCATTAATGTAGTAGAAATGTGAAATAATTTTTTGCACGATCATTTGAATATACTACAGGGTTTCTACTGATACAAAGCCATATGCTAATCGCTGAAGTAACGCTTTAATACCACTAACAAGGATTAAAATAGCCTCACACTAACACGGTACCATAATGAGGGTCCATACATGCAAACCAAAGCATTGAGAACTTTGTAAGAGTACAAACAGTTTAATAAGAAGATACTTTATAAAGACAGTACGTTACGCATTTACGGACAGGCACAATCTTGGAAAACAGTCTCGACTCATCGAGCCACAAACGCTCTGCTAAGTGATGAACTGTGACGTGGAATCTCATATGGTCCGTTGTTTCCGAAAGAAAGCACTGAACGCGACAGAGAAAATAAATAAATAAAAATGTCCATGTAATTACATTTCACAAACTTAATTCCTATCGATCAGCTCACTTAGCACAGCGTTCGTGGCTCGACTCGTCATGAGTTTTCCAAGATGGCTGCTGTCTGTAAACGCGTAATGCACTGTCTTTATAAAGTATCTTCTTATTAAACTGTTTGTACACTTACAAAGTTCTCAATGCTTCGGTTTGCACATAGGGACCCTCATTATGCTGCCGTGTTAGTGTGAGGCTATTTTGAGCCTTGTTAGTGGTATTAACTAGCAATTTAATTTCACTTAACCTGTTCTCCATAGACAAGCGTTATAAACGAATCTGTTTTTAGAGATAAAACTGTTTACATTTGATTTTAATGGAAACGCATCCCAGAGAACGATCTACTCAGTACCATCTGTTAATTACCTCTAGGGTCATTTCCCACCGGAGTTGTCCTTTAAGCACAATTAGCAGTGAAAGCATTCAATGTAACAGACGAAATGCACAGAAAGCCGCATCTTTCAGCATGCGATCGCAAATTCAGTTCTCTTTCACGTCTTATTGTGCTTGAGTGGTTGAACACACACGCAATTATGTCAAAATGCTCATTGTCTGGAGTATTCACATAAACATTGTCTGTAATGTCTCAAGGAAAATTAAACAGTTGGGTGTAAATCGGATGCGTATCAGTATAATGGATCCGTGCGTTTGGTCTTAAAGGCTGTGTTTACACTGGCACAAAAAAACCAATCTGACAAATCAGAATTTGTTGCACACGTGAAAACACAGTCTGTACAAGAGCCGTTCTTTTTCTCATCTGATCCAAGCTATTTCCAAATGTGGTTTAAAATCAGATACATATACAATATCTGGACATTTGACCAACATCTAAACACGTATATATACGATTTCCCTTCGAATACCAAGACGAAGGCGACACGTTTGCCCACAAAGATAGAAAAAAGAAAGGAATTGCACGCACACAGAAACATTCAGGAGCTGGTTTTCAACCTCTGCCCCGTGAGTTGAGCTTCATACTGAAAGCTACATTATATTTGTCAGCAATGAAGTGATAACTTCACTGTAATTTAACCAAAAATCTTTACTATCTCTTTCTCGGCCTCAATTTATTTGAATCTATGTGCCGTAGATAAAATAATAAACAAACATGACCATTATTTTCCGGTCAATACCCATTTGATCAGATTTTGCACTGCAGACCATCCATGACATCGGTCATCTTGTCCATGCTGGCTAATAATCATGCCACTCGACAAAATATAAATAATTTTATTAGCATGGCTATTTAAAACCAAAGGGTCTACCACATGTAAAGCCATCACCAACAATCCCTTTGGACGGGGGATGAGAACGTTGTCAGTCTGCGCAGCGCATGACAAACATAACAATGACAAAAATATAACAACCTATATTTAGACATTAATAATCTGATCAACTCCTACATTTTAGCATTAAGGAGATTGATGAGAATGAGATGATTGATCATTGTGTTGTTTAAAAAAATAAATAAAGGTCACCCAGAAGGAAAGAAAATATAACTAAGATTGACACTACAGACTTAAATGACAATTGTGTTCAGCCTCCAAGTGCAACAAACAGAAACAGATTATAGAGTCCTTTGGGATGTTATCAGGAAATGCCTTCATTCAAGTTTAAGAGAACTATCAAGACAAATAAACACATCTAATAAAAAACTAATTGAAACTTCACAACCTTGAACAAAATGCTTCTTTATTAAGTGATTATACCGTACACACATTTTGCATGCGTTTCTACAAAAACTAAAAATAAGCCCTATAGTCAGTCAACAAGAAAGTTGGAGAAACCTCCACATTTTCCACAAGCCATGAGGGACTGTGACACTTCTGACCTTTGTGGAATCGTGTCTCAGTGACATCCAAACATTCTGAACAGGGGAGAGTGGAAAATATTTGAAGGGGGAGATTTGGGGGTAGTTGTGTTATTTGAAGTACAATAGAGGTGGGAATTCAATGCACTCTCAATCTCTGTTCAGTTCAGAACTACACATTAGTGTGTTGTCACGATACCAAAATTATGACTTCGATACGATATCAGACTAAAATATCGATATATTGATACTAAATCGATACCACAGTAAAAAAATAAATAAATAAGATGCTTAATATGACAACAGAACTTGTTATTATTCATTGTTATTTATTACAAAAAATTCATGTGGTCAGCATGTTCCTTAGGGTTGGGCATCGTTTTGATTTGAACAATTATTGATCAATTGATCAATTACTATTAAAATTATCTCACAAATTTTTGCTATCTCAATGTATTTTTTACAATGGGGTAATTGTGTTGCAATAGATTACACACAGCACAAAAAAGCTTGATTTCGAAAGGTAAATTGAATTAAAAAAGAGGAGTAAACAGTAATAAAATAAGAACAAATAAACAGATTACAAACAATAGCACAAATAAATACAATAGAATAGAAGATACAAATTAAACAGACTGCTTTATTTTTTCAGGTAGGTCTAACATTCAGATAAGAAACTGAATTAAAAAAATGCATACACTGTAAATGATTTCTGTTGTTTTCACAGTATTATGCTGTTTTCTCAACAGTGTCTTGCTGTATAACACATTTACATTATGTTACTGTAGATTTTGTTGCTTTCACAGTATTATTTTGTATTTTCAACAGTTATGTATTGTGTACACAGTTCACAGTATTTTACTGTAGATTTCCAGTGCATTCTGGGAAATTATCAGCTACTGTAAATCTAAATACAGCAGTGCAAATTGACCGCGAAAAACACAACACACAATTCTGCAGGTAAAATCGCCTACAAATAAAACATTTTCAGGACTGGGTGACTATTAACAGTCTTCATTTATGTCAGTGGGGGGTGCTGGTGCACAAGAGGCCATTTGAAAGATTTTCTGTCGTGACAGTGCATCATCAGTCTTTTCTGCCGACCTGGAACTTCGTCTGGTAAGTAGCATTTGTATTTATATGGATTCTAATAATTTAAAATTATTTAGAATAGCTGACCACGATTTAGATATTGAATTTATTTCTCAAAATTTTGCTATACGCTGTGTACAATGTAGTTCGGGACATGATACTGTTCATTTAAATACAGTAGTACGAAATGACCGCGAAAAATAACATCAAGCTGCCATTTTATGAAGAAGAACTCTCTTCAGTTCCCTGAGCAACTTTGAGAGCGCAGGCCGCATCGCGTCGTTGTCTCTGTCAGCAAAGTGTTCGCCATAAATATCTGGTTAGTGATGAATCTTTATATATTTTTAATGCAATCAAATGATCAGTAACAGGTTACCGTTAGTTTAAATAAGAACTGCCCACGGCATGTTCTATATTAACGTATGTAAGGCAAGAGCGGATTTCCTTCATGTTGAAAGCTTATAGCCTAACGTTACATGATTAGTAAGGTTAAATGTGATTTATTGCATACTCTTATAAGGTCAGAATAATTTAACATGAATCTTTTTGCCATTTACCAGCGCCTGCGCGTTCATTAGGGTTTGGAATTGAAACTGAAATCTGATACCACAGGTTTGGACTCGGATTATTGTTAAAAAAAATTTTTCGATTGCTCTTATCGATTTATTCGCGCTTATTATCGTGTAAATCACAACTTTATTCTGTACGTCTTTAATGACCTGAACTGGCGATCTGCCAGGACCTTGTGCAGTTGCGCGCTCATTTAAGGTTACCTCAGTCTATCTGGACTGTCTATCTGGACTGAGGGAAGCGTTCAAAAGTCCATTTTTTCCCCAAAGACAAAGCTAGGTGTGACATTTACATTATTGTCTGCTATAATATCGTAATTGTTGTTCTGACTTGGTTACTCAAGTGGGTGGGGTGGGGGACGCATTGAAAGTTTAAAATACGTGATATCACAAAAGCGAGAGAGACGTTTTCCCCAATAATGTGATGATAATTTAATAGATTTTAAACAACAGTCCAAAAAAAATATTAATAAATTACATAAAGTGATAAATTACACTTTAGACATGAGTGTGTCTGTTTTTGCTCTTTTTCTACAAAAAAACGTTTTAACCAAGCCGGAGCAGAGCTTATTAAAGCGACACTGCAGTGTTTTGTTCCTGAATAAATCTGTTTTTGAACGAATCATTTGAGTGAACGATTTAATAATTTATTATTAAAACCGCCACTTGCTTTGTTTCTAAGAGAATCAGCAGTTTTGAACTTGAATGAATAAGTTATAATAAACCACTCAACATGACATATTTGATGCTAACTGCAGTTTTAGTGTGATATTTACCCATGACAAACCAGCCAGGTACTACTAACCCAGCACAGCAAACATATCCTTTTCTAATTTTCAAATAATTATAAAAAACACATTGACAAATGTTAATATCAGACAAAATTATGCTGATTTATGATATTCCGCTGCAATTAATGGCACAAAATTATTTCCCCTAAAAAGGTTTTTTGATTATTAGTTGTATGTCTTGCCACTGATTGATTTGTGCTTATCTTTCGTTGCAGGATTATCAGAAGTGCTGTTGCTCCCACTTTTTCCCTCACCTGGCCTTCATCTTAACCTGTCTATTTTTCTTTTTTTTACCTGTTCAGGATCATTTTTACATGATGAAATGTAACCAGTTGTTCACTGGTTAAATTATACATTTTTCATAAATCTTGTTTTTAATTGTTGTATTATATTACATTATTATTACTAATGTATTAAAAATATGTTTCAAAATAAACAATAAACCTTGTGCAGTTAAAGCTTCAATTGTTCTTTTTCTATTTGCCTTTAAAAGTAAATTTTCTACATATTCTACCGGTTACAAAGCAGCACTATAAAATAAAATAAAAATAACATTTCATAACTGTATACTACTATACAGTATTAATAAAAATCAACAGTGTAATACTGTACTTCAACATGGTAAAAATACAGTAAAATAATGTTTTTAATTTTACGGTATGCTTAATACTACTGTAGTTAGTATTACAGTAATTTTACTGTTGAATAAAATACAGCAACTACTGGATAATTGTTGCCAGTAAGTTACTGTTAATTTGACAATACATTTTTTACAGTGTAGTAATTACATTTAAAACAACATTGAATAATGTTCTTTGTAAAAAATTCAATAGCGTACAGATGAAACTATTAAAGTTACACAAGTTGATCAGTCAAGAGCAGTGTGATCGTTTGTCTTTTTGTAGTTTGAATAACAAATGACTGCGGTCCCTTTAAGACTAACAGACGCATGGATCTTAAACACTGCTCCTGTTACTCGTTCTTCCTGAACTGTTTGCGACTGTGCTTACATTAATACTCTTCCAGATGTGCACTGATAATTCTTTGAGTGTATTTGACCAATAATAAGCTGGAAAAGGAAGCAAATGTTTGCACTTGTATCATGTCAGAGGCGGCTTTATTACGGTAGGCTATGTGTGTGTGCGCTTCAGATGTGGAGCATGAAATCTGCGGGGATTAGTAGAATTAATTTATGTGCAATCCCGCGCGAAATTCAGACCGATCACTCACTAACACTAACACACTGTTATGAGGAAAAAGTCCAGCAGAACGCGCGTTCGCCCGCTTCGCCGTGCTCAGAGGTTAACCGGGCTGAGGGAGAATATGCCGGTGTGTGTGTCAACTCGCTGACGGTCAGAGAGGAGAGCGCAGCTGATATCGATACTGTAAAAACTGAGAATCGTATCGTTTCAGATATTCCAGTATCGATATATATCGAAAAATCGATATTTTTGACAACACTACTACACATAAATGAATTTGTTTAGCAGTTGTTATAAATTTCAGATTACAGGAACATCTTGAAAGAACAGTTTTTGCACAGTAGGACACACCTTTTAACTTCAAGTATGCAATATACCAATAGCAACAGAGCGACACACATCATAATCTGAAAACCTGACTTTTGTATTGTAATGACTTATTACAAAAAAACGAACAATGTGCTGATAAGTGACAAGGTGTACAGAAAACAAGCTAAAATAAAGAGCCAAAACCCAATGTGTTTTTTTTTTCTTTTTCAAAATTGATTGACCCATTCTATCTGTTGAAGCTTCACATCTTATTGCCTATATCCACTTTTGTCACCTTAAACGCTCGTTTTTTGGGGGGTCGACAGGCTTTTTTTTTAGCTTGGTTACTGCACACCTTGTCACATATCCGCTTTTAGACATTATTCCATTCACGCAATGGAGAGTGTTGGATTGCCCCCCCATGTGGGCATTGCCTAAATGTGCTCTGTCTCTATACCAAAATTATTACATTAAATAGGCATATGCATAACAATTAACAAATTAAGTTAAACCAATGCCATGTTGCCATTTCAGCTAAAGTAATAATGAGGAACTTAGGATGAATGGTGAGTGTTTTTCCACTTACACACACTATTTACATTCCACCAATTTAAAAGGGACAGTTCAACCCAAAAATGGCAATTCGGTCATCATTTGCTCACCCTCAAGTTGTTCTAAACTTGATCATTTGAAGAATGTCAGTAACCAAACAGTTGATGGACCCCATTGACCCCCTTAGTACGGAAGAAAAATACCATGGAGGTCAATAGGGATTATCAACTGTTTGGAAGAAAGAAATTCACACAGGCTTAGAACAACTCGAGGGTGAGCAGAATTTCCATTTTTGGGTGAGCTATCCCTTTAAAACAGACTGACTGTTCACTTTGATAACACAGTCAAATACATTTGATCAAAATGCCCATTTTACAATACTTCCCATGTGAAGCTGCATTAGAGCAAGAGACAGCACTAGGGTATTGAATTGACTTGATACCAAACTACTTGTATATTTGACATCCCTATTTTTTTTAGTTTCTAGCAGGATAAAGCTGGTCATTTTAGGGTGATATTTGGTCTAAATTCTCTAAAAGCTGGTGGGGACTATAGGTAAACCTTATAGTTTATTTTGTTCAAGCTAGTTAAGCTGGTTGAGACCCAACAACCACCAACAAACTATGTAGCAGCTAGTGGTAGTTAATTAGCCAAACCGCCTCATGCTGGCATGACCTGATTTTTCCAATGGGGTGCCCTTTCTGTAAACGTAGCTATGTATTGAAAAATAATGGTGGAAGGAAAAAACGGATGGTATTTATTTTTCCCTGTTGCTGTGAATGCAGGTTTTGTGCTCTGTGTTATGAGTCCTTATGCACTGATGGTTTAACCCATGCCTTACAATGTAGCTTTATGAAGCTCATGACTCGAAGTGATTATTCAACTCTTTGGGAATTTGTGACGCTGTCCTTCATTGGGAGTTTTCTGTTGTCACATTGTCAGCGAGCTTTGAAACCACATTCAAACTCGCAACCAAACTCTTTTCAGAAGCTGTTTGTGCATGTTGGCATATGCTGTAATTACTTTAGGGACGCAGTAAATAAGTCAAAGTTTTTTGTGATAGATAAATCTCTACGGCAATTTGGTCGGTGAAACACCAAAGCACTAATTAACAAACCTCTCATATAGATTTTAATCTGTAGTCAATTTAACATTACTTGAACGTGCAGTGGCATGTTTAGTTATTTGAAAGGTAAGATCTTTTCTATATTTGAGTCCCTACTTGAATTACCAATTTGTAGGGACTGAAAAATGCATTTGGACAAATGACATGTAATTGTGTATTAGGTATAAAAATTATGACATTACATTAAATTACTTTTTTTTAGGACTTATCTTATGTAGGGGTTTGAACGTTACAAAACTAATGTTGTACTCATATTGGTGCATCATGTAATATATTCCATAACTGCAAATGAATAAGAAATTCCACTGGCAGAATTGAATAAATATGGGTCTTATCTTTGTAATAAACCAGAATTCTTCAGTATTATGCCCACACACGCAGAGTACATTGATAACTGGGCCACAACTCAAGTTAATCCAATTTTGTTCAGCTGCAGAATGTTTTTGTTTTTATTCTCATGGATGTTTTCCACACATAGCTTATAATATATGAAAACTTTTTTTGGTGCATTCCCAAACGTAGAATGCAGTGGTTTTTACCAACATTGCCCTTTGTAATGCTGTCACTCCAGTGTCAGATCCTCCGGATATAGGCAGTTGTATTGGACATCATTGTTGTCTACGCTGCTCCCACATTCCCAACTGTTCTCCCTTTCACACACCACTTTCATTGGAAATGATTTGTTCCCTTCCAAGTACCTCGTATCTCGCCTAGGGCACCATGTTAGTCAGGACCGCCACTGCACTGACTCAACAGAAACCAGTCAGATGTCTTTCTTTTTTTTTTTAAGACAAGTTTTTATGGTCTTGCTGTGGCTGCTGTTCACTTGGAACAGATACAGGCCCGTATATACGCACAGCAAATTTTTGTCACTTCGCTTAGGGGTAAAAAGAAGTTTGAAATATGCAAGCTGCGGTATAGTGTTAGCAAACATCTCAGCGCCTCCCACGCAAATGGGAGCGACGTTTAGATCAATATGGAAATATGCATTCGGTTTCCACTCAACAACAAAAACATCAGTGAGAAAACATCAGATAAGAAAGTATCTGAACATGGTGATGTAGATGTTTGCACAAGTTCTCCAGTTACGTCATATTGATTTATAAAACACTTTATACAATAGATTGCTTTAAAAACAAGAAGCTTTACAGTATTAAGTATATCACAATATACTTTTTACAGTATTAAGTCAGTGTCGCTGTCAAATAGAATTACAACTTCAGTTTCTGCTATGAAGCGGCTCTTGTTTTTACTCATGTCTGACCTCTAAAGACTAAACAGAAAAACAAACCAGAGAGGATTTCCACGTGAAAAAAGGCAGAGCCTCAGAGCCACACCCACCTATTACGTAATCACCATGGACCAATACCATGAAGGGGTTTACGGCCTGAACAAACCATTCCAGAAAGTAAGCTTTGGCAAGCCGTTTCAAATTCCAGAAACAATCTCCAAACGACAGGGGTGTAACGATACCCTCATGTTAGGGCTGGACAATAATTTTGGCCATATCGTCCAGCCCTACCTCATGTCATTGGTAATATATTGCAGGTGGAAATGAATAGGCTTGGACTTGGTGCTGGTAACCCAACGCACAGCTCAACGGTGACACCAGAATAAAAATATTCATCAGTCTGAAGCTGAAATACACAATTATTTTAGTCAGATATCATATGCTTGTACTGTCACTGACTAGATTTTAAAAAAATATGTAGGCCCATTTTTACTGGTAACCTAATACATTTGACATCACAACCCACAAATATTCCCCCATTGCATTATTATACATTATATTGAATATTTTATATCCGGTTGTTAAGGCTGACGTCACGCGGCAGCGCTTCCGAGTCAAAGCGCTCTATCTTATACCACAAGAAAAACTACAAACGGTGCTAATACACACACACACACAATGTTGTGTAATACTACAAAAAAAGTTATAATAATAACCTTTTTCTCCACACCAAAATTCCAGATGGCTAGACAGTGATTCATCTTTTATAAATCGTTAAAATATTAATGTCTGTAACGCTGTGACCATAGAGAATGTTGTGTAGACTGTAAGTATTTAAAATGTTTCCATTTTTTAAATATTTGATGTTTAATATGAAAAAAATAGCGCTCATAAAGGGGCGTCGATGGCATTCTCAAGTGAAACGAGTTGAGGCTTGGACCCAGAAACAGCGTTCCTTACGTCACGACTGAACAAGCGGATAGTAGTTTAATGTAGTTCTAAAACTAAAACTCAACTATACTTTTTTTTTCATTTGGGGTGAATACATCATACAGACTGTCACCATCCACAATATATTGTTGCATTTTTGTAGTGTGATATACTGTGACACCCCTACTAAACTTAATTTTGCTCTGATTTTGTTCAAAATTACGTCACACTAGTTTGTTCTTCGAGTGAATCAGGTCTTATAATTGGGGATGTAGCGATTCAGTCGCAGCCGTTTGAAAATCGATTCAAATGTGTGACGATTCAATTCAAGTCAGTTGAGATGTTAAACGAACTGCGATACATGTTTTAAACAGCCTCACTTTACAGGCAGGATAGCAATGACCAAGTTGTAGCTGGTGTTATGGACTGTGCGTGGCGCGCGCAGAAGAGTGAAATAAGCAAAAGTTTTCAGTTCATTCATATGAAGGTTGGACAAACAGAAGCATGGTATGGCAAGGAACACGCGGATGTATTGCACAGACTGAAGGAGAAATCTGTGCTGTTGCAGAGACAGGTGTTGTATTTATTTTACCATCTCTTTTTCTAAATGCGCACATGGATTTTATTTTTCTTTCAATAATTATTTGAATGCGTTCTGTTTTTCTAACTCCTGCAAGTGTAATGATACAAATTACGATTAAAATCTTGCCTTTATAACAATGTGAACCCCCTGTCACTGTTGTACTTAAATGACCTAGTCTTTTTTATTTCTGCTCTTCCTCTGCTCCGAGTATTGGCTTGATTGCATGTGTGATACTGATCTCGTACAAAAATCTAATAGACAAGTTGATATTAAGTAACAACATTTTAGCCACAACACTGTCTATTTGTGAAAATCAAAGCCTCACCAGAACTGATTCGCATCTCCAAGCGATTCGATTCAAATGAATCTTGTGTTTTGAACTATTGACTGAATGACTTGCCGCCACCTACTGGCGGTTTTTATTTTCATATTTATACTTTGCATGGACTTTTTTTATTTAAAATATTAAACTTTTAAAGTTTAATTTGTATTTCCATATTTCTAAATTCAAAAACGTATATGTAAAACATTCATACAACATTAACTCATGCATTAAATGCATAGGTGTTTGATAGTATGAAGTCCAGTTCTGCTTTTTGTGTGTATTTGTGCTGTACTCTCAGAAGTTAATGATAATATAATGTCAGAATTATGTTGAATTTAAGAAATTGATAGATGAGGCATACATTTAATAAGATTAGAAAACATTGCTCTTATAATGGTAAAAATGACCCTGGACATTAAAGGACAAATATCGTCCTGTAATGGGAAAGTTATAATTGGAATGTGTTTGATGGATTAGAATGTGCTCCTAAATTTTTGACTGTGCTCCTAAATTTTTTTAATTAGGAGCACAAGTGCTCCTCAAGAAAAAAGTTAGCGTAGAGCCCTGTACTTCCTGCTGCTTCACACCTCATCTGTCTGTCTTATATTGCACACGCTGACTCAAGCTGTGTTATGTGTGACTTCTTGTTTGGATATTTCATTTTTCCACTCCTACTCCTTCTGTTTGGACTGTCTGGCGGATCTCAAACACACACACACACACACACACAGATCTGTGCCATCACTCTAGCGTACGCTGCTGACTCATGCTCTGTTGTGTCTGTAGTATGTATATTGTGTCCGTTCAGCTTGTAAAATGCCTTGAGAACCGCCTGAAACTGCTACATTACGCAAACAATCCTATTATCAAAGGGTTAATTCACCCAAAAAATGTATTACTCACACTCAGAACCTGTAAGACTTTCTTTCATTTTCAAAACACAAATTAAAATATTTTAATTAAATGTGAGCAACTTATGTCACAGCAACGCAATTAACACTTTGACGCTTCAAAAATTTCATAAAGCGATCGTAAAACTGATCCATATGAACTGAGCAGTTAAGTCCAAATTTTCTGAAGAGACACGATCACTTTATATGATGAACAGATTGAATTTAGGCTTTCATTCACAAACATTCATCAACTCACACATTAGTTGTGGTAAACCAAAGCTCAAGCATGAGAACCAATGAGGTTCATTCTCATGTTACGCATCACGTTTGAGCTTCAGCGAGAACCAGTGAGGTTCATTCTCGTGTTACGCATCACGTTTGAGCTTCAGCAGGAACCAATGAGGTTCATTCTCGTGTTACGCATCACGTTTAAGCTTCAGCGAGAACCAGTGAGGTTCATTCTCGTGTTACGCATCATGTCTTAGCTTCAGCGAGAACCAGTGAGGTTCATTCTCGTGTTACGCATCATGTCTTAGCTTCAGTGAGAACCAATGAGGTTCATTCTCGTGTTACGCATCACGTTTGAGCTTCAGCAAGAACCAGTGAGGTTCATTCTTGTGTTACGCATCACGTTTGAGCTTCAGCAAGAACCAATGAGGTTCATTCTTGTGTTACGCATCACATCTGAGCTTCAGCAAGAACCAATGAGGTTCATTCTTGTGTTACGCATCACGTTTGAGCAGGGTTCTCCATACTCAGTCTTGGAGAGCTACTGTCCTATAGACTTTAGCTCCAACCCTGATAAAACACACCTAAACCAGCTAATCAGTCTTACTAGGGCCTAGCAAGACACTGATTAGCTGGTTCAGGTGTGTTTATTTGGGGTTGGAGCTAAACTCTGTAGGGCAGTGGCCCTCCAGGACCGAGTTTGGAGACCCCTGCGTTTGAGCTTCAGCAAGAACCAATGAGGTTGATTCTCGTATTACGCATCACGTTTGAGTTTCAGCAGAACCAATGAGGTTCATTCTAGTGTTACGCATCACATCTGAGCTTCTGCAAGAGGTTTGTTCTCGCATGCCAACGCTAAGCAGGTTTGGTGGTGAAAAAAAGCCTAAATTCAATCTGTTCATCATTGTGTCTTTTCAAAAAAATAATTTGCTCAATTCTTATGGATTATGGATCTCTTTATGAACTTTCTGAAGAATCAAAATTTAGTTGCTTAGTGACGTGATGCGTAACACGAGAATGAACCTCACTGGTTCTCGCTGAAGCTAAGACATGATGCGTAACACGAGAATGAACCTCATTGGTTCTCATGCTTGAGCTTTGGTTTACCACAACTAATGTGTGAGTTGAAGAATGTTTGTGAATGAAAGCCTAAATTCAATCTGTTCATCATATAAAGTGATCGTGTCTCTTCAGAAAGTTTGGACTTAACTGCTCAGTTCATATGATTCAGTTTTACGATCGCTTTATGAAATTTTTGAAGCGTCAAAGTGTTAATTGCGTTGCTGTGACATAAGTTGCTCACATTTAATTAAAATATTTTAATTTGTGTTTAGAAAATGAAAGAAAGTCTTACAGGTTCTGAACAACATGAGTGTGAGTAATTCATTTTTTGGGTCATTGGAGGGACAGGAATAGCTCAGATTTCATTAAAAATATCTTAATTTGTGTTCTGAAGATGAAGTAAAGTCTTACAGGTTTAAAACATGAGCATTAGCAAATAATGATTGAGTTAATTTTGAGTGAACAATCCCTTATACACACTCATCTCTATCTCCATGGCATGTACTGTCATGTAATGCCAGCAAAGTGGACATTTATTAAAACTATTTAGACTCATGTTATCTCATGTCAGTGAACATAATTAAAAACATTTCTCAAATGTGCAGATTACATATTTATTTCAGAATTTACCATTTATCTGTCAAAATCATGTCATGTCTGCCAGCTAGAAATGCACTGATATAAAAACTGAACGATACCGAAAACATTTTTATTATTGCTTAAATGTTTTAAGTATGTTTGCTTGTTTTGTTTTTGTTACTATGAACATACATCATGATTTATTTAGTAAATTCAAGTTTCTTAAATGTATCGGGAAACAATAAATAAATGCAATTATTGTCAACAGCATCATCATTGTTATTGTTCCAGTTTAACTGTAAGAAGCTTTTCAAACGGACCTCGTTAATTTATAACCGCTTTACAACATGGCACGTGCTCGAAATGTATGTTTACACGAGCAGTTTTATCACAGATGTGAACACTAGATAAAGCACGAACCATTGTGTTTAGCATTATTAATAAAGAATCCTGTCCAAAACCAAAGTGACGCTAAAGCTAATCTGTTATAACTAAAAAAAGTGACATTTGTGAGAGTTGAACTCACCAGATTGCGGAGCGAGGACTCATCCATGCTGGAGTATCTCTTCTCTGACATCTTCTCAGACATTTTGTTAACGATTTGAATGGCTAGCTCATTAAATAAAAGTGTAAAATAATTGATAAATAAGCCGTCATACACACATAATAGAAGGGCTCACTGTGAATACATTAAAGAAAGTCACGGTTCGGATGCTTTGAAGATGCTCCCTTAAAAACACGAACCAGGTACAAGCTAAAGAATAAAGCCTCAAACTTAAAAGCTGTCCTTGTTAATAAACGGCAGCCGTTTGTTTCCATACAAACTCCAACCGTTTCACGGTTCACAGACAGTCAGACTACATGCCTTCGGAGTCACAAGCGGTGAGTGATTTGAGTTGAAGCCCCGCCCCTCACGCACCGTCAGCCAATAACAGGCCGGCAAATTCAAAACCTCACACGCTCAAATGAGAACGTAGTCCTGCCTGATTGATGCGACAAATGATTGCATTGTTTGTTTGTTTGTTTTTACAGTAGGTGCATCATTTGTCAAAGTGATCTGGCAGCTATGAAGTCTGTCATATGTTCTTTTTTCTCATTTGTCTTAATTTCCTCCACGCCCTGTCTGCTGACTAAACCACTTGTGCAATGGCGTGAAGCCAGAACACACTCACATGGCCTGCAGCGAGAGATAGGTAACTACACTTTTAAACCAAGAGACATTAAGAAACAGTATCAAAACAACATGAAGAATGTGGGTAAACATATCATTAGTTAATTAAAGCCAAGTGACCGGTTGCATAAACTGCTCAGACGGGTCTTACGAGTTGTAGTCTTATTTAAGTCAGTTGCATAAAAAGGTAGATTGGTCTAATTTCAATCTGAAAAGTAAAACTAATTGCTAGTTGGTCAGACTACTTCTTAAAGGGATAGTTCACCCAAAAAGGACATTTCTGTCATTAATTACTCACCCTATGTCATTCCAAACCCACGCAATCATCATCAAAAACACAAATTAAGATTTTTTTGATTAAAGGTACAATATGTATTTTTTTAGGTTACATACTGTAAAAGGCGTTGATTTCGCTGAGCTGTTATTATGCCACAGACGAGCGCTTGTTTCATCATATTAGATACATTTTTGAAAGTTGTTATAATGCTTCTCTGTGACTGAAACACTTGTAGCACACTGCAGGAAGCTAGATTGATATTAGCCATGGTAAAACCTCCATTTTTGTGATACCAACTTCAAAATTGGAAAACAAATGGGTTAGACATATCGCTTTTACTTTCTAGCAATTTTGTAAAATATTTTGTATGGAATAAAAAAAATGTTTAGTACAGTACAATTAGTCATTACAAACAGAAATTCTAAAACATACGTTTAAAATAAAAGCTTTTGTATAAATATTTTTTGGGACAAATACTGCTTGACTGCATGAAAAGTAATAGTAAAAGTAAAGAGATAAACCCTTTAGACATCACTCTTCCGCTGGAACTCGAATCGCCTAAGGCCAGTTACCGGACGCAAGTGATTATAGTTGAAAAAGTTATAAATATGGATATTTTTCTTACAAAAATGCATCACTTCTGAATGCCTTTATTAACCAGCTGGAGCCATATGGATAACTTTTATGATGGATGGAGAAATTTTGGGGCTTTAAAATCTCAGGTGCCATTCACTGCCATTATAAAGCTTGGAAGAGGCAGGACATTTTTTATATAACTCTGATTGTATTCGGCTGAAAGATGAATGTCATATACACCTAGGATGACTTGAGGGTGAGTTAATCATGGGATAATTGAATTTTTAGGTGAACTATCCCTTTAATTCAGCTTTTTGAGTAATAAGGAGTATTGAAGTGACCCTATTGTGGTTTTTGACATATTCCCTTTCATCCCGTGTGTAATATCGCTGTTTGTGAATGTAAACATTCTCCAAGGTTGTAGTGTATATCGAAAGTGCATAATAAATACATTTCTCCCAAAAGAAAGAATCGACTCTGAACGATACGAGTCGTTTGTGTTTCGAATCTCACTGTGTGGCAGTTCTACAACACTAGAAAAGACATTCGCATAATACTCGTCTGTGTTGTACATCATCCGCCTCTGAACAACTCTTACTCAGTAAAAACTTTTTACTGATGACTGCTTCTTTCACAGTTCAACGCGGGATTCGCAAAACACTTGCTCTTGAAAGATGGGTCAGTACCAGTTTATTTGGACCAGCTTAAATCACAACCTGTAAGTTTGAATCATTATTGATGTATATATTTTCTTCCAGGTAAATCTGTGGTTTTGTGTTTTATAGTGTGCAAGTTTCCGGCTAACTCACGTTATTACTGTCTTACTGAAATACTTCTGCTGATCAGCTGTGGGCCACTATTACCTGAAACTGTGTCTGTTAATGCAGATTGTCTGTCGTTCTTACTACTTTGAGTAAAGATGAAGGATGGAGCCAGATTTGTTTTACAAACTTTAATGTTACATCAGTCATTCACATTACTGCTGGGCTAACGTACAGTATGTGCTGTTATTGATACAGTTCCCGCATGAGCACCATAATAAATTAGAAATATACACGAGTTAATGCTGATGGGAGGAATTACAGCTGCAACATCTCATGATGTACCCCAAACTGACTAGCGTATCACTGAGAAACTTCCTGCTCAAGTCTTGTGATAGAGATTTGGGTTGAATAACTAGTTCTTCCAATGTTTCATCATCAGACTCGCACTCAGATTGATAAGGTAAAATCGTCGTTGCTACTGTCTTAACTGTGTACAATCGCTGCGCTTTAGGAAGCCTACGGAGCTGAAGTTCAGTTATGGTAATGGGCGTTAGCTTCAGATGCACGAGTATGCGGTAGACCAATCACAACCATAGACTGTAAAAAAATATGGACGATACCCCTTCACTATTTTCTATTGTAGAACGTGAAGCCACCAATGTCCGAATATAGCGCTGACATCTTGCGGAGATTTGAGATCTGTGGCTGTGCAGTAGAGAGCAGGAAGTAAAGCCAGATATCAAACCCCACCCACACTCCCGCAGTATCTGTTAGCTGTAAAACAACTCCAAATCATTATGTCAGTGTAAAATAAACAGTTATGGAAATGTAGAAATTAAAGCTAAAGCTCCAATCTCCTTCCTAAAGAAGTCCATTGGTGCCTCAGTGTCAACTTCACTCAGAGAGGCTGTCAATCATGACGTCACGTTTTTATAGCATCAAATAACTAACTAAAACTAAACTTATTTTAAAAAACGAACACTTGAAACTACATCAGCGTGATAAAAACTCCCTTAAATGACAGAAACCATCTTTGGAAAAAAACTTTTTTGAAGTGTAATTGGGTTGTTTAGTTTGATGAGTTTATGAGCTATACTTGGACCAACCACCTGGGGGGGCGCGATCAAGGCTCTTTGGCTTCACTTTTCAGGAATTAATGAATTATTACTACTTTCACTTTCAATAATTATTGTGTTTTATGAACTTTGATGTATGTAAACCTGTTGTAGGAGACTCCAAAACTAAATTAGGAGCATAATAGGAGCACTCGCAATTCAGTAACAGTAAAAATCCAGCATGGTATGTTTTGCATGCTGGGACCATCTTTGCATTTTTAGCAAATGTTCCATGTGATCGTTTTATAGAACGAATGAACAGATATAATGGATTATAAGTCCAGGACTGCATCTTGATTGAGAGAAACCAACAATTTCAGATCGTCTGTGCATTGCTGAAATAGCGGTGGATCCTCTTCAAAACAGACAGACTCGGATGTCTTCAGTGAGCCAGCGCTGTTGTCTGTGGACCCTGTCTCCAGCAGATCTTGGGCCAGTTTCACAGCACACTGCACAATCACAGAAGGCATGTACTTGTTGAACGTGTAGTCAGCCAGACTCAGTTCACACACTTTGCAGGCCAACCATTTCCACTTCATCTCAGCCGCTCTGTGCTCCCGCCACGCGTTTGTGTCCTGTGTGCCGCCCATCTTATCGATGGCTCCACCCGTTAGGCGACTGGTGAAATAGTCCAGAAAGAAAGCCAGAGTAGGTGCAGCCAGTCTAAAATTGAGTCTGAGAAGGACCAGGCATTCCAGATTGCACAGCTGTTCTCTGGAGAAAGAGTTGCAGCAAAGCGACAGAAGTTGTGTGATGCGAGGCGAATACACTTCAACCTGGAAAACACACATACAATCAGAACACACTCAGATTCACATTATGTGTCTATAACTGTGATCAATTTCTCCTGAAGAGTGTGTACTAACCCTTGTGGAAAGGAAGAACGCTTTAGTATACTTTTTCTTGCCATTACAGAAATGATATGCTTAAGTGTGAAATGAACTACATGTTAAATTAAATGAAAATGTATTATAGTTTAGTTGAAATGCAGTTAGTTGAACTTTAGAGTGTTTCTGACCCACTTCAGTAGGAGTGTACATGCTAATGTACATGCTAATGTTAGCAATGTGAAAAAACATGTTAATTCATACTAGCAATGTGTTAAAACATGCTAACAATGTTCTAGCAATCAAAAAAAATGTTTTAACACCGTGCTGGTTTTAGTTTTAAAATATTAATGGATGGATGGATGGATGGATGAATAGATGGATGGATGGATGGATGGATGAATAGATGGATGGATGGATGGATGGATGGATGGATGGATGGATGAATAGATGGATGGATGGATGGATGGATGGATGAATAGATGGATGGATGAATGGATGGATGGATGAATAGATGGATGGATGGATGGATGGATGGATGGATGGATGGATGGATGGATGGATGGATGGATGGATAGATGGATGGATGGATAGATGGATGGATGGATGGATGGATAAATAGATGGATGGATGGATGGATGAATAGATGGATGGATGGATGGATGGATGGATGGATGAATAGATGGATGGATGAATAGATGGATGGATGAATAGATGGATGGATGAATAGATGGATGGATGGATGGATGAATAGATGGATGGATGGATGGATGGATGGATGGATGGATGGATGGATGGATGGATGGATGGATGGATGAATAGATGAATGGATGGATGGATGGATGGATGGATGGATGGATGGATGGATGGATGGATGGATGGATGAATAGATGGATGAATAGATGGATGGATGGATGGATGGATGGATGAATAGATGGATGGATGGATGGATGGATGGATGGATGGATGGATGGATGGATGGATGGATGGATGGATGGATGGATAATGTTAGCATATTTTAGCAAAAAGCTAAAACATGTTAGTGATGTATTAATTCGATCTATCTGACAGTCTATCTATATTTAAAACTACCAACAAAGTGTCAAAACATTAGCAATGTACTAAACCGTGTGCTAGGAACATGCTAATTAATGTTAACAATGTGTCAAAACATGTTAAAAATGTGTTCATTAATTTTTAGCAATGTGCTAAAACATGACGTGCTACTTAATGCTAGCAATGTGTTGAAACAGGCTAATTCATGCTAGCAATATGTTAATACATGTTAGCAATCTGTTAATTCGTGTTAGAAACATGCTAGCACAAGCATTTAAAGCGACAGACGACAAAACTGCAGAGCGCTTATAAAAAACAGAACGGTATCGTCCGATGCTATGGACGCTAATATAGTTATTATTGTCTTTATAGTTATCATTCTTGGTGTAAATCGGCCTTAATACCCAATAACTAATGTTAATGACAATAACCATAAACAGTGCTAGTTTTGTAACCACAGTGAACCTGCTGAGTAAAAGAGAGCGCTCTTCTCCACCTGTTTTGTGGCGATCAGTAAAGATGTCACTCCCAGTAGCTGGAAGCAGTCTGCAGCGACTGAGGTCGTGATCAGGAAACGGTCCATGATGTTCACAGCCAAGCAGCATGATTCAAAAGACAGTTTGAGCTGTCTGTGCACTGCTATGAGCCAGCTGACCAGTTTGCTGCGAGCCTCTGCTGTAATCTACGAGGATATAAACAAAAGCAGGTCAAAATTAACAGGCAAAGCAATATTATCATTTATAAAAGTAAGAACAACAGTAATAGAGGAGACTGGCTAGTTGTCGTAAGAATATCTAGGTCTGCATTTAAAATCGCATATTTCCCTACTATATACTAGCGTGTGGCAAAAGAAGTATGTCTGAATTCTCAACATTCATAAAAGAGTAGGCAAAATGTACCTGGATGATCTACTACTTCTGGTGAGATTCTGTGCATAAGTGTGTATATGATTGACACGTTACTATCCCATGAGGCCACGGGAGAGGATTTGTGAATAGCAGTGAAGCAACGCAACTGACCCTGTAGGTCAGTGGTTCTCAAACCTGTCCTGGGGACCCCCAACCAGTACACATTTTGCATGTCTCCCTCATCAAAGACACCTGATTCAAATCATCAGCTCATTAGTAGAGACTCTAAGACAGGGCTATTCAAATCTTACCCTGGAGGGCCAATGCACTGCAGATTTTAGCTCCAACCCTGATCAAACACACTCACCTGTGATTTTCTAATGATCCTGGAGACATTGATTAGCATGTTCAGGTGTGCTTGTTTAAGGTTGGATCTAAACTCTGCACTGCATTGGCCCTTCAGGGTAAGATTTGAATAGCCCTGCTCTAAGATTTGAATTGGGTGTGTCTGATGAGGGAGACATGCAAAATGTGCAGTGGTGAGGGGTCCCCAGGACAGGTTTGAGAACCACTGCTGTAGGTCACATGATAATGACAGCATGGCGAATGTAGCAGGTCTATGTCTAGATTACATTCATACTAGTAGAGTAGAACATACATTTTTAGCGGTCGTGAAGTAATTACTTATTCAAAATATGTGCATACTCAAGAGTGTGTGATTTCGGATGCAGCCTAGGTCACAAGTGCAAATGCACAAATGCTTGTTTTCTCAACAGTAGTGGTGTTGTAGGTTTCTTTGATTATTACAAATGCTTAAAGCAGTTCTGCTATTTAAAGTCCCACTGAAATGCCAATGGCATTTTACAATCAAAGCTGACGTAATGACGCAATTGGTCACAAGACACACGACAGCCAATGCTGTCAAAGCTGACGTGACGTTTCTTCCAGCGGCAATATGTGAAATCTATTATTAATCTTTGGCGGATGGACTTAACGTTGCTGATCGCTTTTGGGGATTTTCTTCACACAAATCTATCGTTTGGCCTCAGAACACTTGGACTATTTGTACTTTCTGAATAAATTGTGCCTGCAGTCGTATCTGCCTGTTATATCCTGTTTTTTTTATAATACACAAATGGGTAGGTTTAGAGAAGCGTTTGAGTTACACGTTCAAAATGTGTCTGAATATGTGTGTGTGTGTGTGTGTGTGTGTGTGTGTGTGTGTGTGTGTGTGTGTGTGTGTGTGTGTGTGTGTGTGTGTGTGTGTGTGTGTGTGTGTGTCTATGTCCACAAGGTAAATAGATTTATAAACATACCAAATTATGTTTTTTTTGAAAATGTAAAAATGCAGAATGTTTCTTGTGATGGGTAGGTTTCAATAATAACCAACTGCAGAACTGCAGAACCCATATACATCACTCACAGCAGTCTGAGGACAACAGCGCCACGCCACAGTCTCATGCCGGAAGTGGGCGGAGTTAACGAAAACTAAGCAATTGGCATGGCGGAAGAAGAGAACACGGTAATCAGCTGTTTTGTGTTGTGGTTTTAATCGATCTAGTTTATTTGTGTTGTGTATTTGATCCATCGTTGTTGTATTAACACTTCATACAGAACGTGGCTCTATTTTTTTCTAATGGGCTTTGCGATGTCAATCTCGTCTGTTGATATGGTCTTGCTTTAAAGCTGCTGTCCATAACTTTTAATAAGGTACACTTATGGTACACCTTTTAATGGTACACTTATAATAAGTGTTTATATTGGGACTATTTCAGGCCAGACTGGTAGGTTCCGCTGCGGAGGTGCACGGTCCTTGCGTGACTCGCCATAGACATAAACAGAGAGAAGTAGCTCCGGCTACAATGTTCTTCCGCAAGTCGCATGCAATTCTGTTTATTAACCGCTAGAGCGGATAACAGGAACACTAACATATTAAATGCATTTTTCAGGATTATTTAATAAGAAGAATAGATTTAAAGCAACACTATGTAGTTTTTCGACCCCAAGAGGTTGCATATTTAAAGCAAAGGCGTAGCCTTAAATGCTGAGATTTAGGCAGAATCTTGGGAGATCTGGTCGTCCTCACCTCACAGCTGGTGGAAAGAATCGGGACGTGGGCAAAATCATGTGGTTTGAAACAGGAGGGGGCTGAAAGCCGTTGGAGCGATTGCTAATGCGAGACAAATGCGACACACAGCTCGAGAGCAGCGGAGCTTTTATTCTGCCACAGTCACTGCTTCAGCTTCTTCCGCTCATGTGTGTGTGTGCAGTACCGCCGCTGGCCATCTTGATGCCCTACGCATCATTTTAAAGTTGCCCGCGGGTGTCGCATTCACGTATTTGTTGACCGGGACGGGGGTGCAGACAGAAATTTATCGTGGTGCCCCCCTCAGCACTTGGTGCCCTGCGCGTGATGCGCGATGCGCGTGGTGGGAGTGGCGGCACTGTGTGTGTGTGTGTGTGTGTGATAACGCAGTGCTGTTTTATCATATTAGATACATTTGAGTGTGTTGAGAGTGATGTTATAATGCTACTCTGTGCGTTCGCTCCGTGGCTGCTATGAGACACTTGTTCACAATGCAGTAGCTAGATCACTATTAATAAATGTTGTATGGCTTGTGCTGCATTTCCAATTAATTTTTAAACATATTTAATGGCAAAGTAAATGCTGTATTACTGCACAATTCTGTCTATAAAATCCAACCTTGTATGTATCCAACCTTGTCTAATAAAACATATTAACCTAATATATAAAATTGTCTTTGATGTTTTCATGGTTTCTACTAAATAAAACCGGAAAAAAGAGTCGGATATGATGTCATAGTTCCTAGTTAAAATATATTATTTCTCTAGATTTAAACATTCTTGGAAACATTTGGGATAATGCAAGTACACACACCAGTCAAAGAAATATATAACACTATTCTAATAGTTTTTTTTGTGTGGATATTTTAATCCAAATATCTTACATATTGTGCCTTTAATTAAAAATATATTTTTTTAGTAAACACTAACATTTTTGATCAATTAAATGCTTAATTCCTAAATAAATGCATGCATTTTTTCAATAATAATATACGCTATAAAAACGCTTTTTAAGTCTGTGTGTGTGTTTGTGTGTGTGAGGTGTATGATCGTCTCACCTGTGGTTGACGCGCGAGGCAGTTCTGCGCGAGGAACTGCAGCTCATTGTGTCTCTGGATGAGAAAGCAGCTCTCCTCATAATCCCGCTCGTGCCAGTCTGATCGGGAACTCTTCACTGGAGAACTCTTGAGGTCTTCCTCAAAGCCAGAGTCGCTTAATGAAGACATGCTTCTCTAATGCTGGGATGGATGTTGTAGTGAAAGATGACCGGCATTCTGTACCATACGGTATCTCAGTCGAATGCAGTGTTTTCAGGTGGAATGGTGCTTGTAAACGGGGTCTTTCCCGGGTGTTTTAGCGCGCACTGTAGGGCGCTATAGAGCCCGCGCAGCGCGCACACGCGTGATCATGGCAACAGTCCCACGGGAGCGGCAGGTGTCGCTTTTGTGTCGCCCAGGGCACTCGATTAAAAGAAAATATATAGCATTTTTATCTTCTATGTTTAACATCTGTCATTGGTTATTTCAGAGCTTTTCAGCAATACTTAAGTCAAACAATTATATATCCACCTATGGCATTTATTCACAATAAAAATATTTTCTAACTATATCTACAAAAAAATAATAAATAAAAATCATGTCTCCAATTGAAAAATTTTCTAGTGACTGATCACATCTAAATTTTTCAGTTGGCTAAATTGAATTTCTGTGAATTTATGCTATTTAATTCTCTGAAATTACTGACCCCAAACTTTTGACGGTATTGTATATCGTTACAAAATATTTCTATAAATAAATACTGTTCTTTCTTCTTTTCTTTTTTTTTCTTTTCTTTTTTTTGTTAATCAAAGTATCATGAAAAAAGTACCACAGGTTATTAAAAAAATATTCATCTGTTTCCAACATATAACAATAAATCATCATATGAGAACGATTGAACATTGAAGACTGGAGTAATGATGCTTTGATCACAGGAATATTCGACCCTTGAGCACAAAGCCAGTCATAAGGGTCAATCTTTTTAATTGAGATGACCTGAAAGCTGAATACATAAGCATTGATGTGTGGTTTGTTTGTACAATATCTGGCTGAGATACAACTATTTGAAAATCTGGAATCTGAGGGTGCAAAAAAATCTAAATATGGAGAAAATCTCCTTTAAAGTTGTCCAAATGAAGTCTTTAGCAATGCATATTACTACTAATAATAATTGTTACAGTAGAAAATATACAAAATATCTTCATTGAACATGATCTTCAATAGCCTAATGATTTTTGGCATAAAATAAAAATATTATGACGCATGACTGGTTTTGTGCTCCATGGTCACATATTATATTTTAAAGTATAACAATATTTTACAATATTACAGTTTTTCTTCTGTATTTTTGATCAAATAAATACAGTCTTGATGAGCAGAAGAGACTTCCTTCAAAAAACATTCATGTTTCCAAACTTCTGACTGGTACTGTATATTGTTATGGGGGGGGGGGGGGGGGGGGGGTCATGCGTGATGAGCTTTTTTCACTGTTAAAGACTTGGATTCCCATCCTAAACATAGACAAAGTTTCAAAAACTAATGTTGGACGTTTGATGGAGTATTTCTGTGTCAAAAATACTTATAAATAATTTTTGACGGAGCGGTCCCAGCGATAAAGGTTCGGTCCTGCTTTGGAAGCAGTCGGTGAGTAAAACTGCTTTAAATGTCTGTGCTGTTGAGTAAACATCAGTAAACGACACGATCGCGTGCTTCCTCATTCAAATGTGCTAACGGTTACTCCATTGCTGTTCTCTGTATAACGTTACACTAGTCTGACGTGCAAAACCGTTTTGCTTGCTACTGCTAAGGTTTAGTTGCATACAATAGTCCATAAACCGAATCATGTCCTCATAAACTGCGAGTAAACACACACAAATGTTGACAGGCCACTAAATACAGTCCATACCACAGAGACGGACGTCCTGCTGTTACTGTTTCTCCTGTTCAATTTATTTCAGCCTCCGGATCTGATTCTGGATCATATCTGTATTAGCTGAGATAGCCATGGGTTTCTCCACGCTTGAGGACGTCACCGCTTTGTTCACGATCGTCATTCTTTAGCTCCGCCCACTCGATACGCCTCCAGGCGCTCGTTTTTTTCCGGAAAGACTCGGTACAGCCTATGTTTCTTTTATAAATATAATAAAACTAAAGACTTTTCGGAGATATGAAGGATGCAATACTACTCTATAGGTACTCAAGATTGACATGAGATTGACTGAAACTGAGTGTTTCACCCCCGCTTTAAAGCGGTACTTCAGCGCTGGGAAGATGAATCTGTATTTAAACTGGGTCATCAATGTAGTAGAAATGTGAAATTATTTTTGAATTTGGCGCCTTCTAGACTGAGAAAAGACAGAAAATGTATTTTTGTCTCATGGGGATGAAAGACTACAATTCCCAGAATGCTTCGCTGCCCTGTGAGGCCATTCCCAAAGCCACCAAGTTGATTACAGTGACTGAGTTAGAGAAGACACTACAATTAAAAACTGAACGTGTCTGTTCAATATAATGAGTGAGTCACCGCGCGAGTATCACAGCACTGAGCACTGACTGCAGGAGTCAGATAAATGAGCTCTCGTGATGAGAGCTGAGGTAATCGCGACTACACTCGCGGCATACATTCACAACGCGAGTTCAGTCTGGCGCGTTTCAGTTCATGCCTTTGCAAGCATAACTTTCATAGAAATTAATTTGAGAAGTTAAAAGACTTGCATTGCTCACCATAGCTCTGTTTAAATGAGTGCCTGTAGCTGAGCTGTGAGTGTGATCTCCATCCCCATGCACAGGCTCAAAACATGAGGAAATGGCTCCCTCTGCTGGCTGTAGCCTTTAGCCTTTGAGCAAGTATTCCTCCTATGATGTAAATATCGTCAATTTGCATCATAGGAGGAATTTGTCCAGAAATAAAATGCATAAATCTCTCCTCTCAGGGGATATTAGGGGGGAAAGCACAATCATTTGAATATACTCCAGGGTTTCTACTGATACAAGTAACCCTTTAAGATATAGTGTTTCATATTCATTTAGGTAGTGTTTTTGTTGTTTAATCACTAATTCAGACAGAGGAAGGCCATCCTCAGGGCACAGATCAATAACCCATGCAGCTGTGAAAGATACAAAAAGAGGAAACTCTATGTCTAAAAAGAAAAGGAGCCAGAGCTTTTCCCTTCCTTTCAGTCTGGGCTATATTCACACATAATAGTAAGTGACTGTCCAGCAACAACAACTTAATCTTCTCAGCTCCGTTCACACATTAATATATATGTGGGGGAGTTGACAGAGAGGCAGGTTTTGTATATGCTGGCAGGCTTGCAAGTTAAAGTTGCAATTCATTCAAGCTGTAGTTAAGATATAATATACAGATAGACTGATCTGTGAGGCTTATCAGGAATACTGCAGTCCGTTCAGCTGTTTTATGAGTCTGGATAAAGGCCCGTTCACACCAAGAAAATAAATAACCATAAATAAGAGATGACAACACGTGACGCTGTACTTGGAGCCGTTCACGTCCTGGGCTTCTGACTTATAAGGTTCTCTTGCTTTATTAAAGGGATAGTTCACCCAAAAAGGAAAATTCTGTCATTAATTATTTACTCTCATGTCGTTTTAAACCCGTAAGACTTTCGTTCATCTTTGGAACATAAATGAAGATTTCTGCACTGGAGACTTGGAAGTAAACGCCCACGGCTAGGATTGGATAATATTTGCATATTTAAAGAGCTTCTGTTCCCCTGTCAGTTCACATGAGGGATTGTTTTGAAAGCGGCAACCAGAATGATTCTCTCGACCACAGTAAACGTCTTTATCAAACAAACACAATGATTTATTTCTCATCCACCCGCGATGGATTGGACTATTATTTTTGTATTACATGGCCTGCATGATCGGTCAATATAAGCGCGAACACACACACACGTGCACACCCTTCAAATGTCAAGTCAAGAGAGAGATGACAGAACAAGAAAGGTTAATCGTGCTGCCGACAGGCTTACGCTTTGGTAGCCCGTCTGGAAAACACACAGCCCCGGGACGTTGGGCTTTGCGAGTCCTGGCCCATTCATGTCTGAGTTCAGCATGCTAAAGACGGTATGTTCTGTTAGACACGTACACATAAGCCAAACGATCTATAACTATGTAATTCTATTACATATAAAAACCACTCATTCCTAATATTAGGATCTGAAGGAAGCTTATGCTGCGACTGTGTTCTTCCACAACCAGGAATAGCGCAATATCTTGTAGGTGTGTGCCAAAAAATCGATTCAGAAGAATCTAGATTCTCATTTGCAACGATTCAGAATCGATCTGAAATGTCCAAGAATCGATTTAATAAATTAAGCAAATCAGCTGGCTGTTCGCCTCCATTTTGTAACTAGCCTATACGCGACGTAGAGTCCTGCGACGGGCATAAAAGTGGCTAAAACGGGTGGATAGGGGGCGGGTAGTAGATGAAAAATATGTGCAATATTTCTGCGGCGAGGTAGATGAGCGAGAGAGCGAGCGAGAGCGTGATGGCGAATGAGCGTCACCTGCGGTCTCGAGTCCTGAGGGAGCCTGAGGCATATAAGGACGAGAGATCACCAGACCTGGATTGACGTTGAGTTGTGTTTACGTTTTATTGTGTGTGTGCGTGGCAGATGTCCGTGAGGGGCTGCCCATGTTACTTTCGTTTTGTTTGGTTAAAGTCTTTTAAATGTTCGCCGGTTCCCGCCTCCTTATTCACCCCTCGAATATACTGTATTACAATTTCTATGTCCAAATTACCATTACACATACACACAACAACGATATGCCATTTGACCCATCACGTCACCACCACCACTGCGAGGGTGCAACTTTTGTCGATGCCTCTCGTAGCCCAGATGGAGCAAGCGTTGCAGGAGTAGCAATGGATGAAGTAAAGTAAAGTTGGTGAGTGGAGGAGTATATGAAATTGTTGACAACGAGTCTTTAAAGGCAGAGCCTGGTTCATTGGCCCATTCATGAAGCTGTTGATGTTGAGAGGTGCAAGATAAAAAATAAAGCATTTTAATTTGAATGATTTTAGCGTGTGATTTATCGCGGGCACTGGTCAGGTGACGGGCCAAATATTAACGGGTCTGGGCGGGTGCGGATTTAATTTTGATATTTTCAAAATCGAATCGTTTTGAATCGAATCGTAGCCTCAATAATCGGAATCGAATTGAATCGTGAGATGGTAAAAGATTCCCACCCCTAATATCTTGCTATCTTCTTCGCAGCTCCATGAGTCGGTGGGCGAGGCTACTGGATTAGACGCTGTAGAGGTGTGTGTTTCGTCGCACAATGATGTAAAGATGCAAACACAATCTTTTTCTGTGCCTGGTGTCTATAAAAGCTTTTCTTAGACTAACAAGGACGTTTTCAACTCTGAAACTTACAGGATATTCTTATATTACATGACCTTTTATATATCAAAAGCTCAAGGGAAAGTTGATTTCTCAATTCATCACCCCTCTAAATACACCCCAGCTATAGGGGGGAGTGGGCTGATTTGATCCAGGGGGGAAGTACCGGTAGTTCCACCCATTGTTTCTGGAAAACCATAGAAGAAACTGGTCATGTGACCACATCATTTTGAAAAGCCATTTATTTTACTCATCCTCCAAAGAGAGACACATGGCATGAGAGCTAAGCACATTTAAGCTACAATTTTTAATTTTTTAATTTTGCTTTCAAAGTAAATTTTCTATGATCAAGGTTTTTTGATTGTAGTGTCTAAACAATTATAGACAAGTTTGAAAACATTTCACACATTTTAGTGCTTTAGCATGTAACACAATGAGTCTATACAGTTAGCATGATGTTAGCTCTTAACTGCTGGATCATGCTAGTTTTTCAAACTTGTGGGCCGGGGGTGATTTGTGCCAAAGGGTTAAGATGTGCCGAAGTTATAAGAAGTCTGTGGATGAAAAATAAAGATCAAATTAAAATATTTTTCCAGTCGGTTTATATTTGTCTTTTAACCAATTATTGCAGACTTAACATTTCATTATTTATAAATGTATTTTTTATTTTCTCTATCACATTTATCATACTCTGCATATTCCAATTTTAAAAACACTTATCTTAAATATCTGTATTTAATAGTGCAGTGATATTAATGGAAACTCGTGCTGCTTTTTTCAGGGAGGGAATTCATTTAAATTAAAAAAGGACACGTGTCTATATTTGTATTATTATTTCTTTAATAACAGCGCCACATTCAGGACACTAAAGGCATTTCAATTAAGAAACAGCACTGAAGTATAACGTAAGTTTATTTGTGCGTTAAAAGACAGTCGAAGGATTTACATGGTTATGTACATATTACACTAATACTTCAAACAGAAAACAAGTTCAAGTCAAGCAATTGCATCTTAAAACTTCTCTAAAGGGCATCAGTTCCTGTGCTGCACAATATCACATTATGGGGTAAGAAGTAGCAGGCTCAAAGTGCAAAGGTTATATTAAAATGAGCATGCACCAGGCAGACAAATCTTTTAATATTATGTAGATTGTTACAGATTTGAACTGCTGGTCCACAATCCACCAAATGTGCACAAAACCACCACGAGGAGGAAGTAACTGCGAATGTCTGATGTTGAACATTCAGGCCGGAGCACTGAGGACGAGGAGACGTGTTACGACATTCAGCAGGTTCAGCTCATCGGGATAAGCCTCAGCACAACACAAGAGCTGGATTATCAAATATAAACACGTGTCAGCATGACTAAACAGTGCACAACTTTCTTACAAGAGAACAAAGCAATGTAATGGAGTGCAGTTCTACCTCTCCTTTGAGTGGCATGACATACAGGCACATGTTAAATACACATCAATCTGCTCAAAGTGTGTACAAGCCATAGTGAAATGAGTTCATGAAACACAGTGTTTACGTTAATGATCCTCTAACAGTGCTTTCTGAAATACAGGTGACTGGTGGCAGCACAGGAAATGATGCATCAGTCTCTTTCTCCAGCTCTTTACCCATAAATCTAGGATTGATTGGATGGGATGTCCCGGACAGGTCGAGCTCTAGATGAGGCGAGGTTCATATGTTAAAGCTTTCCCCACATCCACACGTCCCTTTGATGTTGGGATTGTTGAATACAAACTCGCTGGAAAGTTTGGTTTCCACAAAATCCATCTCTGTGCCGAGCAGCGTCAGCTGGGCCTTCTTCTCAATGAACACTCTCGCGCCTGGAGGAACAGAACACAAATATGATCAACAAAATGTGTATGTGCATATGGAAGATTTACATAACACACATCAGCTCAAAGGTCCGGGGTCAGTAATATTTTTCTCTCTTTTTTTAAGAAATTAAAAGGCACAATATGTAAGATTTTTAGATCAAAATATCCAAAAACTTCCTTTATCTCAAATGCTTCCAACTATTTTAACCCAGACATGGACCGTGTCATTTTGTCGCCTGTCAATGATGTCTCGATTTCTGTAGAAGCCATGCAAACACCAAAGACACTTTCATGTCATGCGCTTTATTAGACAGGTGAGAGACGACATTATTTTGTCAAGTGGCTAATAGGGATGGGACGAAATATCGTTTGACAAAATATCGCGATACAAAACATGACGAAACGCATCGAGGTCGAAAAAAATGGATCGCGAAATAAAGATAGATGGCACTGCTGCATGATTTGCGTTGTATATAAATAATTTAGTGTATTATGTGTGTGTGTGTGTGTGTATGGGGCAGACATAACAAAACGCAGCGCGCATTTTCTGTTTGATCTGAGGCATAGCCCGTAGTTGGAAGAAGGACCTCCTCCAGGTATGGTGTGGTTCTGGTTCGCTCACTGGTACACATTAACAATTTTTCATACGAACTTTGCCCTGTTCTGAATTAAACTGCCAGTGTAAAAACTCCCTTTATATTGTTAAAATGAGAGAAATCACTACTTACTCATTATTTTTAAGTTTAGTCTTAAGAGACATGAACAATTTCTTAGATAAACATATCTATGACCTTTGATATGTCTAGTCTTCATGCTGTATTGATTATTATTGAATAAGTATGATTTCACTAATAATAAATGTACATTTGCATAAAGCATGCATATTTGTCCATACCTATGTTGATTAGAGTATTAAAAACTTAATTTAAACTTAATTTAAGATACATTTACAATTGCTAAAAAGGTGCGATTAAATTGCGATTAATCGCGAGTTAACTCACGACAATCATGCAGTTAATCGCGATTCAATATTTTAATCGATTGACATCCCTAAAGTGCCCTCCACAATTATTGGCACCCCTATTTAAGATGTGGTCGGGGACTTCTAAAAATTCTCCTTTTTTTTTTAAACAACATAGAACCAAAATGCAAAAAAAGAGAAAAATCCTACCTTTCGTTTAAGTACATTACTTTGTTGGTAAAAAATCACAGATTTGGAAAGAAGAAAAAAAAATTGATATCGTATCGTAACCCTGGCATATCGAGGTGCATCGTATCGTGAGTTTAAGTGTATCGTCCCATCCCTAGTGGCTAACAGCATAATTAGAGAGAGCTTTCTTCATCATACAATATATTTTTTAATTAATTGCGTCATTTAGCAACACAAGTAATCCAGTTTTTATTAATTTGATATTCTAATATCGATATCGTCTCTCATACCAGCCACAGGGGGAACGCACAGAGTAACGTTAACCCTTAAATGCATGACTGTTTCGCCAAACATTCTTACATATTCGGGTCGTTAGCGACCCGGATCTATATTTAACATGGATAGACCTCTACCTGTCATGATAATATATAAAACTCCTGATGTTAGAGTTACACTTACAGAAGAATAAAATAAAACCTATTTCGTCACCTTTTGGAGCTTGGAAGGATTCAGTGTGAGCAGATGTTTAATACCATCATCATCGGTCCTCGTCAGAGCTCGTTTACCAGTACTTTCAGCATCTGCCTCATATTCGCGATCTCGAGCATATTCTCCAAACTCATTTTCAACGTCTTCAAAATCAATATTTTGATCACTGACAGCTTCTTGAGCACATCCATCATCAAGAGACAGTGACACTAACATATGATTGTGTTTAGTACTTGCTCTCTGCAGTAAATCACTGAGCCATTTCAAGTTTTGCAGATTATAATTATTGTTTCGTTTTCTGTCAGAGGTAACTATGAGTGAAACGTCACTTCATCATTGCGTATCAGACATTGTGGAACCTTGTGGAATAAAGGTGAATTGCGCCCTATTTCGTCATTACAGATTAATTTATCATTGTGCAAAAAATATATATATACAATCCTACACACCTCGGGTCATTAGCGATCCTATACAATTTTGACAAAAAACTAGTGAAAAAACAGGCATTCAATTATAATTCTATTATTGTTTTCTTGTTATATTGTTTAAAATGTATTGATTAAGGAATGCTAAGAAGGTTGATGTCTAACTTAAAAAAAATAATGAGGAGCAGGGTATTGAATGACGTCTTGGGTCGCTAACGACCTGAGGTATGCATTTAAGCGTTAAAGGTGCAGTGTGTAGTATTTATGAGGATCTATTAACAGAAATGCAATATAATATACATAACTATGTTTACAGTGGAGTATAAAGATCTTACGTAATGAACCGTTATAATAATAATAATTTGTTCGATTTATATAACGCTTTTCAAGGCACACGTAAACTGTCCAGAAATTCAAGTTTTTCGTCAGGCGTGTGATTTTCTTGTTTAAAATAATGTCATTACATTGCAGTCAGTTATCAGTTATCACGATTAGACGATCTGGCATCTGTCAAATCATCTCAGATGTGTTAAGCGATGAATGAAGAACGGACCCTTGGTGAGCAAAAGAGACTTCTTGTAAAAAAAAAAAAAAAAAATGTATCTTACCAACCCCAAACTTTTGAACAGTAGTGTAAATAAAAATGTAATATTGTAATTTGTAAACTCACCATCTTGCAACACCTCCTCATCTGATTTGTCCTTCTCTTTAGTGTAGTCAAGAGTGTATGTGAGGCCATTGCAACCTCTGGTTCGGACACCGACCTTCAGGCCAATCTGTGTGAGGACAGATGAAGAGCGCATCAGAGAGGCTGCAGATCCTCGTGACGAATAATGAGAAAACAAATACTCACATATTCTGGTTTATTCTGTAAAAGCTGTTTGACTTTATTCACAGCTGAAGGCGTCTGGAAATGAAGAAAAGACTCATTTTTTAAGATTGAAAATGTAATGGTGATCATTTTTACAACAAAATACAGAGACGTCAACTAGTTAGTTAGCGATTTTAGTTGTTTATCCCCTGAAGTCTCCTTTAAAGACAATATTCAAATTAAGTTTTTAACTAAAAAAAAAGTAACTTGAAGATATACAGTATATAGTTTATCTGACAACCGTCCCATCATCTGTTATTTTCCCATTATATTAAGTTAAAATTTTCACCTACACTTTTCAATAATTCCTCTTCTCAAAGAACGTGGAGATGCTGATGTCTGGTGAATTATGGGTGACTGGGCAAAAACAATCTGATGCATTAAATCATCCAGATTAAACCACTTTGTGTGACGTCTAGACACTCACATGTGGCTCTGAGTTCTGGAAGAGGCTATATATAGCGAATGTAAATACTAGGATGTCTGAGGTCCCGTTGACAGTGGAAGCCTGCCTGCATGGGCTAGTGCTTCATATCAAGGCTGACCGTGATGAGGGGAGATAGCTGGTTTAAGGCCTTTAAAGCAAGACACTACAGGCAAAACCAGTGTTATTTTCATGCACTGGTCAATTTTGTGATTGTGGGTTATTTTGTTTCAGAAGCAGGTCTACTTTTCAGACTAGTGGTAAGAAAACATACAAAATACACATTTATTAACTTCATTCTCTATCCTCCCTCTCTTTCATTTTAGACATCAACCTTCTAGTTTTCATTAAAAGGCGATGTCTAATGCTATTTCATGAATTCTTACTTTTTTACACTGTTAGAGTTGATTCACATGCCAACATTTGTTCCCGGTCATGAGTGTAAACCACAGGCGGTAAATGAAACTGCATCAAATGTGTGTGTTTTGTTGGCAATCAGTGCGCAAATGCATATAAAGTGAAGACACGAATGAATAGTGAATATAGAAAGTCATCTAATAATAATCACCTCTCTCTCTCTGTGTGTGTGTGTGTGTGTGTGTGTGTGCCTATTAATGTGGTTTATGAGGACACAAATTTGTATAACTACATGGGTATTACACTGGTATTACACTATAAATGTGGTTTATGAGGACATATCAAATGGCCTTAAAAACATACTAAATTATGTTTTTTTGAGAAAGTAAAAATGCAGAATGTTTCCTGTGATGGGTAGGTTTAGAGGCAGGGGCAGTGTAAGGGGATAGAAAATACAGTTTGTACAGTATAAAAACCATTACGCCTATGGAGAGTCCCTGTAAACTACATAGACCAACGCGTGCGTGCGTGCGTGCGTGCGTGCGTGCGTGTGTGTCTTTAGCTCCACCCACTGCACGCCTCCACAAGCTCGGCTGCTTTCAGAAAGAATCGGTACAGCGCATCTGTCTTTTATAAATATGATAAAACTAAAGACTATTCTGAGTTATGAAGGATGTAATACTACTCTATAGGGATTTAAGATTAACATGAGACTGGCAGAAATTGTGTGTGTTATGTACCCATTAACGTATTCATTATAAACAACGCAAACAAATATAAAGGAATGTCTGTTTTCTAATAATTTATTTTGAAAAAGTGTATAGGGATAAAGGCCACTAGTGACCTGAGGTTTGTTAATAGTGTAAGTATATTTTACATACTTAAAATTAAATCTCAATAAGTGCAATCAATCTATATTGCTCAAGGTGATGTTTCATTCATAATTTCCACAAACTTAAACAAAACGATATACAAGTATCATCAGCGAAACTTAAAAAAATGGCTCGGCGACTACAATCAAAGATTAGTGTCACCGTCGCTTAAAGGTGGATCTGGTGAAGAAGCGGTCAGCATATTGATTTTAAAGACACCGAAAGCAATAGTTCTGAAAATATGTTAAAGATGGTGAATATGAGATGCTGAATGTACTGGGAAATGAGCCCATATGATAACAGTGATGATGATGGTAAAAACTATCTGCCCAAAATCAAACCCTTCCAAGATGCAAAAGGTAATGAGTTATTGAGCAAATGTGCCCAAATACGTAATAATAATTTGGGAACCGTTCATGCGTTTAAGGGTAAAATGCTGCACAGAAAACTCTACTTCAGCAGCACTTACACCAAACTTCAGTTTTATATTCTGAAGGTTGTTCATTAATTTACCAAATTTCTATGAATTTTTATTCCTAAAAAAAAAATCAAATTCCAAAATATTTCAGAAACTTGTAATAAATAAAAATATCTTGCTGTACTGTGAGTAATCAAATGGGGAAGTATGGTGACATATTAGTTGACATGTCACTCTATTTAAGCAAGGTAAAAAGTCTACTTTAAGTTGTTTTAGATAAGAGCATCTGCTAAATGACTGCTTGCAAAAACTGGATTACACATAGTAAAGAAAGTCAAAACTGCTCTGAGAACGATTAAATATGTAATTAGCATTGCACAATGTAATATGCAAATGCACAGCACTCCAGAAGGTTCTAAGGGATCCCCAGAAAATTTCAGAGAGTAAAAAAAAAAAAAAAAAATAGGATAAAGTTTACCGAATATTCTAATAGTTTCATTTCTAAATGTTTCTCTCCTTTCTTCCCATATAAATTCTAGAATTGTATTGCTTTGTGTCTTTAGTGAGTTTCTCACTATAGTCCCCTTTATCTCTCTCACTGGGGTTGTAAGGCAGTTTTCTTAACATAGTAGTATGTATGCTGCTTGCATACATTATTTGTAAAAATTGTATACAAATCATTTTAATTAAAAATGTTCTTCAGGTTTATACATTCAACATTAATAGCTAATTTAAGATGGGGAAACAATATAGTGTCACACTTACTATTTATCTAACCGTTTAAATGTTTTTATTTCTTTCGTACATCAAAATATACGGATTTTAAGAAGGGGGTTCCTTATAAAGGTTTATCATATTAGGGGGTCCATGGCATCATTAAGTCTGAAAACCCCTGTTTTATAGTATAAAGATTCCCAGTACACAAACCATTTCAGCTTTAGCACGTACTCAGTACGTGTGTTACAGCAGAGGAATGCTGAAATTGGGACAGGATCAGGGTCTTGAACAACAAACCCAAATTATGGGCCAGTTATCTGATCACAGATCACTGAACGCCTGCAGTCCTGACTTCACCCTAAACAAACACTCCTATTCACCCGGACAGGACAAACAAGTGATGTTAAAGACAACAACTTTACAACAATATATTTAGTGGGCAGATCTAGAAGGTTCTGTTGCTGAAGCTTAATACATAAACATGATTTAAGCGCTTGATCGCATCTGCTAAAGGCTAACCTGCCTTAAGACTGACCTTCACGTCAAATTTAACTTAACTCAACCACATAGCAATAACAAGTTTTGAAGTTTGTATATCCATCCCAATGTCTCCAAGCGGACGACGTTGTCTGTTGTTAGCCGTTATTGATCAGATATCCGAGCTCTGGCTACGACTAAACTCCTGTCATGTATGCTATCTCAAGTATTTGAGAACTAAATGTTTGTTCGGTCTTGTCATCGTGTTGAAAACGGAGTCAACACTCACCAGCGTTAAAGCGGCTCTCGTTGACAGTATTTTCCTTCTGCTCACCGCCCTTACAGTCGCCCGTGCTATGGAGGCTGACATGTTGAAGTTACTTAAGCACTTTCGTGTTTGGATGTAAACACCAGAGGTAATGCGAGAAAGGCCCGCCTTACCAAACGCACAGGATTGGTCGGTTATTTGAGTGACAGCGTATACAACCTATGAGTGACCGTTACACTAGACTTTGACGCTACCATGTGACATTTTGTGATATTACGCAACTAATTTTAACGCACCGTCAGAGGACGTTTAGCCTGCTGAATGATTATTAAGTACTGAATGATTATAAAAAATATTATTAGAAGGATTTATTGTAAACACCAGAGGAAATAATTACCGATCTATATAAAATAAATGCTCAGTGGAGGTAATGCAAGGAAGACCCGCCTCACCGCACGCACAGGATTGGTTGGTTATTTGAGTGACAGCGTTTAAAGCCTATGAGTGACCGTTACACTAGACTTTAACACCACCATGTGACGTTTGATATAAAGCAATTTATTTTAACGTTTCATTTTAACCAGATGACGTCTAATTTACTGAATGATTATAAAGAATTTAATGATTAAAAAAATTTAAATTTTGTTTTTTCGAAAAAACGTTTACTGTAATAGTTGCATCATTCTAATAACCAGGGTTATTATCGTTAACTGAACTGAACTGTTAATTGAAATAAATTATTAGCTGAAAAATTAAACCAAATGAACATTAAAAACGTTGAAGCACTACAATTATTAAATGTAAATAATTTAAAAAAATGACGAAGCACATAACGAAATGGCTTAAATTAAGCTAAAATTAGCAAGTACACTAACAAATTATAAGTGGGGTCGACTGACTTTTCCACACAAGCAGCAACCATTTCTATCTATTTAAGCTGAACAAAACTACATATATTAAAAAGTAGTTGATCTGATAACATTGGTGAAATGTCAATCAAATACCTGCATGTTCAAAGACCAAATGTCTGCCATTAAAACAGTTAACACATCCGGAAATATGAAACATGTAAATTCATTACACATGAATGAAAAAAACTAAGTACAGACACATCAATATGACAAAAACCCATTTATTGTCAAAAAAAAAAAACAAAAAAAAAAAAAAACTTGATTTACGGATATGGAGGGACTTCATTGTTTTTTGACATTGCATCAAATGCAAGGTAGGCAATGTAGCTTTCATTGAAGCATGCAATTCATTCAGCAAAAACTAAATAATACTACTATAAACTATACAATAAAGCTTAACAACTAAAACCAAGCCCAGTCAAACTGAAAAGTTCAATTAACCTGCATTAATATTAGCATAATTGTAAATACACAGACCCCAGCCGACATTTCTTTATGTACATTTTTATATAAAATAAAATGCTTCTTGGAACACACACACACGCGCACACACACACACAACGCACACACACGACGCACACACACGACGCACAAATGTGCAAAGTTCTGTTACTAAAACTATTCAAGCAAATAAAATAAAAAACACAACAAGGCTACGATCTAAATTACAAAGGGTAATCAACTGGACTCTTAATTTAAAAAAAATAAAAACAGATAAAATGAGAAACATCAATTTCATTCCACAATTAGAAAAGACAGAACTAAAAATTAGACACCTATAAAAGGCACATCGATCAAGGTGTTCTAACTGGGGTTCAGGATAATACTGGACTCGGGCTGTAGATCAGTCCACTTTAGCCACTTTATGGCTCCTTCACTTGAAAGGGCTCCACTTCTCCACAGACGCGACTACAGATGCATGTCTGTTGGCGAGACCACCTACAATATGATGGCGAAATGGAGAAACACAGCATGGATTATGTGATAACAGGAAATGATCAATTATACACCCACTGGCCACTTTATTAGGTACACCTGTTCAACTGCTTGTCATCCTTCCCTCAGGTCTTTTTTTATTATCGAGTGTTCATCAGACTTTTGGTCGCACTTCAATCCACGATTACACACAAAAAGAAATTGACTGGAATCAAGGTTATGTGGTTGCAATAAAAAAAGTAACAAATCCTTCCATCACGGGTCAATTTGACCCCCTTAGGAATGAATGGAATGTGAGGAATACTTCAGTACACAGAAAACTTAAACGCTAAAAATGGACAGAAAAAATATTTTATAATGTGTATCTGAAAGCATATTGAAAAAATACACTCAAGGACAGACTTTAGGACCCAGTGGAACAGCTCATTTGCTCCATATAGAGCTATATGAGGCCATCAAGAGTCATAAAATGTGTTACATAATTTTTTTTTTAATTGATGGAATTGGAAAATTTGGAAGATTTCAAACAAACTTCTTTAATGTTGTCATTATGGGGCATCGTTTGTAACCTGGATGCCAGCCGAACTCAGCCCCGCCCACAACATTTGAGCTCGGGTAGTTCGGTATGGACTTGATCCATAGAGGAGTGATTTTGCAGAACAGAAACTGTTCAGAGCAATCAAATCATCAGGGCGGGTTTTAGACAATGATGGACAGATGATCAACAGTAAAGTAATCACGTCATCAAATGGGCTTGGGTTGCATTCGTCAAATCCTAAACGGAGAGCTTGTTTGTATCTGCTTTCATCTTTACTATTTCTCTCAGAAATGATGATCATGTTGGGTAAGTACTCTGTGTATCCTTAAATTACTTTCTTTTTTTACAACACCGGCAAGGATCGTTTATTTCAGCGCATGTGCAGACAGGGTTGCCAAGTTATTACAACAAAACCCACCAACTACTAGCCCAAAACAATAGCTTCTTGGGGGGGGGTTAATGTAAAATGTGTGTTAATTTGGCAAGGTTGTCTGCTAAAATTCGCACTCATGGGTCTATATATCACTTAAAAGTCGCTTCAACCCTCGGACATAGAAAACAACCCGCGGAAAAAAACGCAGACATGGCAACACAGTGCAGTTGAGTTCTGTTGACATTTGACAACTAATGTTATGCGTCGCTTCGTTGCTCTGATTGGTTGATTTTTTAATCCATTTTGGACTAAGAGTTGTCTGGATATCACCAGACCAAGCTCAACTGGTCTGGGGAGTCTGCTCCTGTATTTTTACAGCACACGAGGTGTGATCAACTTGCATAGTTCAAATGTCTCTGTACGCAATGGGATAGTCCTACGCTCCATTGCTTCGCTATCCATCATCGCGTTAAACCCAGCAGTGTGGCGAATGTTTCCACACCAAGTCTATAAGTTAAAGTCTACTCTGTTTCAGAGTCAACGCATGGCTTTTTTGCCTCGGGTAAAGCAAGGAAAACGACACCTTAAGGTAAAAAAGGAGAAATAATGGAGAGCACTCGTCCTTTCTTGGAGGTGGAAAAACAAAGTTCTTTATGACCTGCAAGATTTCTTGTAAAAAATATTTAAAAATGAAAGACTAGATTTTTTTGTCTATTGTAAGTTTTACATTTAAAATGTTTTTGATTTTAACATAGGCTATAACATAGGTCTATGTTTAAATGTTTGGCCACTTGTGTGAGCAACATAACATAAATCTAAAGTACTTGGCTATACAAATATAAATGTATAAAGTAATGAATTGACTAAAACGTTGTTTAAATGTAGTGCGTGTAAACATGTCATCTATGAAAGAGTGTATTGCAAGCTGACAAGCCGTGTTCAAAAACAAAAAATAATGGATTTGAAATAAAAAAAATAATGAATAAATGTTGTGTTTGTGAAACGGCCGCAAGGCTATAACATAAAATGTGGAAAAGGTGAAATGCTGTGAATAATTTCTGGATCCACTTCATTACTAAAATCTAGCAATTTAAAAGGTAACAAAAAAAAAAATTTGCATTAAAAAAATTGAAAAATGTATTATAAAATTAAATGATATAAGCTTTCTGGACCCCAAAAAATTAAATAATAATAATTCTTTAATAATGAGGTCACTACCATAGACATCAGCGTTTCAACTGTTTTAAGGGTAACTAAACCCCTGTTCACAGCTGAACTCCACACACTTTTTTCCTCTACCTTCACCTGAAGTGGAGGAGGGTGAATTGTCTGTAGACACAGAGTCTTATCAATCGAGCCGCTGGCTCAAACTGCGTTAACTCCCGATGCCAAGGGCGTGGTGAGCTCGCACCAGGGGCATGGATAGTGAGCCGTTGGAAGAGCTAACATATCATTTTTAGGACGAAAACGTGTCATGTAAACACAGAGTATGTGCAGGTTTCACCAAGTCAAATTTAAGACTTTTTAAGACCATAAAAAAAAACATACAAAGGAAACGCAGAATCACTAAATTACTTGCAAAGCAAATTAATTAATTTAAATTGAACAAAGTATAAGTAAACTTGCACTTATTCATATTTCAATCCCACCATGCAGATATACACACATACACATTTTATATATAGCCACACACACACACACATACATACATACATATATATAATAATAATAATAATAATAATTCATTACATTTATATAGCGCTTTTCTAGACACCCAAAGCGCTTTACATATAGAAGGGGGGAATCTCCTCAACCACCACCGATGTGCAGCACCCACCTGGATGATGCGACGGCAGCCATTTTGCGCCAGAACGCTCACCGCACACCAGCTGACTGGTGGAGAGGAGACAGAGTGATTAAGCCAATCAGGATATGGGGATTATTAGGAGGCCATGATGGACAGAGGCCAATGGGCAAATTTGGCCAGGATGCCAGGGTTACACCCCTACTCTTTATCGAAGGACATCCTGGGATTTTTAACGACCACAGAGTCAGGACCTCGGTTTAACGTCTCATCCGAAGGACGGTGCTCTTTGACAGTACAGTGTCCCCATCACTATACTGGGGTGTTAGGACCCACACAGACCACAGGTTGAGCACCCCCTGCTGGCCTCACTAACACCTCTACCAGCAGCTACCTGGTTTTCCCAGTTGGTCTCCCATCCAGGTACTGACCAGGCTCAGCCCTGCTTAGCTTCAGTGGGAAACCAGTCTTGGGCTGCAGGGTGATATGGCTGCTGGCAAATATCTAAATAATATATATAATATATATATATATATATATATATATATATATATATATATATATATATATATATATATATATATATATATATATATATATATTACACACACACACATACATTCATACACACACGTTACTTTTTTTTAAATCAAAATTATTTTTTAGATTTTGTGGTGGTCACTTCCATAAATTTGTGAAAATTTTATTTTTTATTTTTTCATAATTAGGATGCCACATTAACCATATTATTATGTTAAATGCACAATAGTCACACATGGCAACAAAATGCATGAATCTTATTTGGTATTAGAACGGCTGGTGTGCTATCTATCTTTAATAACACGATTGCTTTGGGGGAAATATGACCAAAAAGTAAACCACAGCAATAAGCAATTGCTTAATATAAGTTAAACGTTTTCAAGTAATTAAGTAGTCAAGTAAACGGTCAGTAATAAAATATATACTTATAAACAAATGACAATAGGACAAAAAAAATACACAAAGGTATAACGATCAAGATAAACATAAAAATTCGCCGGAGTTGTCCTTTAAGACCCTGCGGGAACCCTGAAACACCCCCTTAGTTGATGATAATAACAACCCTGGATGAATGTTTGTCCCTGGTGTGAATACAACTATTTGCATGCACTCATGTAGTGTAGTCACCTGCTTCAGGACCCAAAATCATCCTCTTTGCTTTGCGCTTCTTTCTCCTGTCCTGTTGAGGACTGTCCTGCAGACACACCAGAATACAACAAGAGTTTGTTTAATTACTAGACAAAACAGTGTTCATGCATAATGATAACTGTAATAAAGATGTTATCTGACATACTTTGTCCCTGTCTGATGCAGGACTTCTTTGGTATGTGTTTGGGGAAGATTCTGCAAAGGGAAATACACGATGAACTGCGTGATTCTTGAACAAACTGCATCACTTGGTTAATTACAGCAGAACTAAATAGGCTTTAAACAATGAAATGAGTGTAGCTACCTAAAGACTTGGACAGCGGGCAGTCCTTCTTGATGTGAGCGTTGGAGCCGCACAGATAGCAGCATTTCTCCTCCCTCTGCCGCCACCGTCCTTTTTCTTTATAAGGGCTGTCGTCCATCATGCCTTTGGCGGCTCGGTTTGCATCACGTCCACTGAAGAATCCATCAGTATTGTCACGTCTTTGTCTTAGAGTAAAAAAGCAGATGAATAAACCATTAACAAAATCAAACTGAAAGCATTAAACGTCTGACATAAAGGTGCAGTAAGTGATTTCTGAGAAATGCTGTTGAAAGTGGATCAGCACAACACACTTGTAGCCAATCAGCAGAAGAGGGCGTGTCCACGCAAGAGGGAGATTTAAAGAAAGACTGTAGAGAGAGAGATGGCTGAGAGACATTACACTTTAGGGTCTGCGTTAACATTAGAAAAGCTTTCCAGTGCTGGAGAGACCCAAGCAAGAAGGCCTGAAAATAGACAGAGGTTGTGTTGTTTCTGTGCGCTCCATACCAAGGTTATAATCGTTAACGAAAACGAACGGAAAAACGAAAACTAGGTGGGAAAAAAACGTTGTTAACTGAAATAAAAATAAAAACGAGGCATTACAAAAAAAAACTATAACTAACCAAAACTGTAATGCGTATTTGGCAAAATGAACTAAAATAAATGAAAAGTTTTTAGTTTTCATCTTTGTCAATGTCTTTCATAGAGCAAATAACATTCAGCTGCAATTCCTTTCCCTGCGTCTCTTGGGTACGGACACACACATAAACACACACATAAACACACCCAAACACACCCAAACACACCCACACACACCCACACACACCCACAATCACCCACACACACCCACACACACCCACACACACCCACACACACCCACACACACCCACACACACCCACACACACCCACACACACCCACACACACCCACACACACCCACACACACACACACACACACACACACACACACACACACACACACACACTCCATGAGAACACGTGTTCGACTTTAAAAGCAAGTTCACGAAAGGTTGGCATCTCATGAACACCTTTACACAATCACACATTAAAAATTGGTATAAAAATATTTTTAATTATGAATAAAATTTTGTCAGTGTGTTTATGTCGACACAGGAAGCTTTTGCTACTTTAGAAAGTTAACTAGTCACAAGTTTGAGGTAAAATGCACTTGGATTGTCGATGTCAAAACACTATATAAGCTGCGATTCAAATATTAAATAATGTTATGTCATTTGTATACGCTAAATATTTGCTGCCCCAATCCAGATGAGTAGGCTATTGCATAGGGTAAATTTAGTATGGGGTGTGAAAATTGTACAGCTGTGTAACTGACGTGTACAGTCTCTTGCAATATATATAACTTTTTACTGCAGAAATTGAAATAATACATACTGACAAAAGTGCAACCATGTGCATTTTAATCATTGTCATTAAAATCTTAGCCATAGTTTATATCAGAAAATGCAAAATACAGTGTTACAACATGCTGAACATATTGACTGTGTGTAAACATTGACTTGTTATTCTGATGCACTAACATGTTGACATTCAGATTTACATTTGGGAGATACAGAAATGCACGTACTGCTTTGCGAATGTTAATGATTCAAGAAATTATTTCTTGACTGAAGTAAAGCCATCTCTCTCTATCTCACCCATGCACACTCACTCACGCACACACCCACTAAAAAAATTGAAAAGCTGTATTTTTTGTATCTGTTATTTGTCATGGTCTTTTCTCAGCTTGAGCTCCTAGTGTTCAGTATGAACAAGTTAAATAAAATAAAAAATTTAAATAAAAAGTTATTCAACAAGAGCAGTTCTTGTGCTGAATACCTCTTTCGCATGGGACAGTCTTTCATAAAATGGCCAATCTTCCCACAAATGCGGCAGCAGCGGTCATTAGGTGCAAGCTTGCCCTCTGTCAGCACCTCTGGGTCAAAGAAATACTCCTGCAGACAGTGAATTTGAGCACAATAACTTGACCTGTGATGTGTGTTACATAATTTACATGGTCAAGGTACAGCACACAAACCATTTTATTCGAATACTCTGGTGGAAAGACTCGGACAGGGGTGCCGAAAACTCTGCGGGCGTTGATGAAGGCCTTCATGATGAAGCTTGCCACTGTAAACATAAAACACAACCAGCCATTGCATTAGATAACAAAATCTGTTTTTTTTGTTGTTTTTTTTAATGTAGGGCGTAAAGGCCCGTTCACACTAAGTACAAAAACAATAAATGATAAAGATATTTGGTCCACACCACGACTATAACAGCACAGAGAAACAATATCGTTGGAAACACTTTCAAAACAATTTTTTTCCAGCTGATCAGCTGATGAACAATAAAAACATTTACAGCCAATCAGAATCAACCCTGCTTTAAAGAACTCGAGCATTTAAAGCGACAGACAACAAAACACGCTTAAAATAAACAGGGCCCGTATTTATCAAGCTTCTCAAAGTGCTATTTTAGTCTTAAGTGCTGAGAATTAATGAAATTAAACTTAAGTATAAAAGCACGTTATCAAATTTCTTAAAGCTAAGAATCATTCTTACTCTTCCAAGTTATTTAGGACAACTCGAGAGGTCTCTCAAGTGGTTAGGAGTTGCCAGTAGGGGCTTGTGATGGCACTGAGGAGACAGGAGCGGGAGAATGTGTTCGAAATGTTTGAAGAGTTAATCAAACGGTATCGTTTCGACGGAGCAGGCATCATCTTTTTCAGCGCTGGTTAATGTTGGACTTTATAATAAATAAAAAAACACTGTTCGACTAATTCAGCAAGCAGGAGCGATCGCTTCTTCCTACCGCCAGTTCGGTTTCCTTTGGAATCCATGATGGCTGATTATATATAAAAAAAAATCTAGCCTATCCACAACTTTCCCGAACTCTGACCTTTTCCATGATCGTTATGGCAACGTAGAACACGCCGGTAACGAACTTCCGGTTTACGTTAGTCTGTACTGTTATTTGCTAAACGTTGGTTGTATTATCAGGATTCAGGAGTAGACTTTTATAACAACGCTTCAGGCAAAATGATCACGTTTCAGATGGTCGCATGGATCTGACTATCTTACAAGAACTTACTAATATCTGTAGCACTAAGCGGTTCATCTGAGTTATGCTGAGTTATGCGGTGCAGACATTTTGCCACTGCGTGGTGGTAGGCTTGGCTGTTCCTATGAACCACGCGAGAATTACCTTCCGTCCATGCGCCTGTAAATCGATTTTATTTTATTATAAATAAAGGTTTATTTGTTTCTAGCTATTTATTTTGTTCACCCGCATCCGCATTCACCCATCAAATATTATCCCGCGCCGCACTCGGTTGTGCTGGGTCCCGCGGGAGTGCAGGTCTCTATTTGGATAGTACATTAGGCTGTTAGAGCAGTCTTGCTACACATTACATCTGTAAATTATTAAAAAAACAATAAACATACCTCTTGCAAAAAATTAAACAGTTTTACTGCAGTATTTTAAATAGGTTAAACTAATATATAAATTCAATAATTACATTTACAGCAATTAAATGTTAATTTTTATTACAATGCATTTAAATTCATTGGAGTTTTTCTATTTTCATGTTGATTAAAAAAAAGTACTGACAATGTCTGACATGAACATTTCAACAATTACAAATATTAAAATACAAATATTACTTCTACATCACAATTCTTGAGTTTATTTGAAGCTGGTTGGGCATTGAATGGAGTGCGTAGGGTGCTAGGCAACATGTCAAACGGGTCCGTTTATGTTGCATGGTTTATGGAAGCAAGGTTTCGGAGGTGTGAGACCCAGGCGCTCAGCGGCCCTCAGCGCTCATTAACCCCGGCGAGAGCGGCCTTAACTCGGCTCGTCCTTCTGACGACCGCCGCTGCCTGGTAGAAGCCCCTCCCATGACGCAAATTCGCGTCTGTTGTGTAGTGAATGAAGCGAATGGATTCAAAATGTTTACGCGTCCAACTTCGCACGTATTGCACTATTTATTCACGTCACTCGCGTCTCGTGTAAGCACCATAACTGTTATGTGTGCTAAACCGGAACTGAGATACCGTCAACCGGAAGCATCGAGTGTCATGGCGACGCCCACTAAGACTCGCAGGAAAGTTGTGGATATATATGTCTATTTTTCATTTTAATTTTTTATTATAATGTATTCTCTTGAAAACTCTTATTGTCAAATGTGTGTTGAATGTAAACTCCTCTTAGGATTTTCACCTTTCAATGTGAATTTATCTGAGGATATTGTTAAATAAGGACTATTCAGTGATTGGTTCATGCTTATTACATCATCCAAAATCCTGTTTGTGGCACAGCAAAGTGACGTGAATTTACGCTAAGACTGACACTTAAGATTTAGTCCTACACTTTACTTAAGTATGATTTGATAACTAACTTTTAAGCACAGCTTTGAGGCAAGAATTGTAATACTCTTAAGTCAATTCTTAGCAGTGTTCTTGTGAGTAATTCTAAGATGCTTGATAAATACGGGCCCTGAACAATATCGTCCACTGGTGTGAACACTAAAATAGATATCCTCATCTTCATAGCTATAGTTTTTGGTGTGAACGGGCCTTTAGAATGATTGACTACTATACATTTACAAATATATAACCATTTACTATATATTTACATAAGGTGGTTGTAACCAGTAAAACGCTGACTGCGAGATCATCATTTGTGCTGTGCATTGCAGTATGTGAAGAACGGCAGAAAAAAATAACCACAATTCTTAGCAAATAATAAGAATGATTACAACTGCATGTAAACGGGAGTGAAGAGGTTTGATCGTGTCATGTAAACTTCTTAGTGCAATTAAGTCTTTACTCTGATTATTGGAAATAACACATTATTGGTGCACATGTGAACATCGTCAATGAAAAGTAGGATTTGTATAAAGGATAATACATGCAACAGTAAAGGAAACAAAAAAGAAGCGAAAAACATAACCTACTTCTCCGTGAGAGACCAGCTCCAAGATTATGACTCAAATCAAAGGGATCTAAAAGAGGAATGAGAAAGACAAACGATCAGCTATAATCATGTGCCTCATACAGCGCTGAGGAAAGTCAACTTAAAAGAAGAGTAAAATATTTTATTATTCCAATACATTAATTATTCCTTTGTGTGCATTTAAATATGACTTAGAATGATTCAATCACAACTCCTAAGCCACCTATCCAAAGCGAGGACACAGAAAGCCACCTCTCTTACTGTAGGGGTGGGCGATATAGCCTCAAAATTATATCACGATATTTCAAGAATTTTTGCGATAATATTTATGACGATAGGGAAAAAAATATAAAGAACAAAGTTTTTTTGGTGATTGCAGCTGGTAGGCAGCAGCATTTATTAGTGCAGACATAATGAAGGTCATTTTCCATCCATTTCCAGTGAGCTACTGTCATTGATGACAGAATACCTCATTCAAAGTGTAAATGTATTGTCATAAGGTGGCAACACACACACACACGCACGCACGCGCGCACACACACAAACACACGTGGCAGAAGCATCAGTGTCAAACAGCACAAGTCAAGTGGAAGCAAAGTAAAAAGGTAAAAAAGGTCATTTGCATATTAATGATTCCGCGTATGCTAAATGAGGCAAGGACGTAGAGTTACATTACATGTTACAAGCTACTTTAAGGCACAAGGACATTTTTTACACAGCAAAAACTGTTTTAATGTCATTTTGGTGATCAAAGATGAGTTTTAAGGGATAAAATTATTGACTACAGGGGGACTTTAAAACACTGTGTATTTCAATCACATCTTTGTTCAGTTGTATTTATTTGTGCAATTGTTAGTTTGTTTATTTGTTCTTTTTTTAAATTACTGAGTGTTTAGCTGTCTTTAACAGGGTTCTTGCAGGTTTCAGTAAGTTAAATTTAAGACCTTTTTAAGACCATTATGAGTGAAATTTAAGACCAACACGACGCATTACTAAAAGCATTATAAATGATCTCAGAAACTCTCAAACATTCTATTTTTATTGATTCAGTTATAGAAACATTAAATAAACTCAGAAACTGATATCAAAATACTTATGAATGATAAATGACAGAACTTGGCATCCATATTCCCAACACAAAACTAGTACAGACAACCTAACCCTACATATGTCTGAGTTCATCCCCTTTAGCACTGATCTCAGCTTCAAGGGCTTGAGCTTCATATTTATTCCCTTACGAAAGGAAAATATATTTAATATATTAAATATAATTAAATTAAATTAAATAATATTAAATATTATTTAATATATTTTAATATATGGAATAATATATTGATGGTATTATAAAATATATAATATATTCATGCAATATATTGCAAAATTGGAAAATATAAATATTAAATCCCATATATGTGAACATATTGCATATTTTCAAATATATTGCAATATATTTTTGTTTCGTAAGAGCTGCTGGGGACAGCTTGTAACCAACTGCAAAAATCATCGTTGTCGAGCCAAGTCTCGTGGAACACACACTTAAGGTCTTTGCACACTGAGTCCGATATTTTCGCATGCGTTTTTTCGTATTCGTGATCCGAAAAATTCGACACGCACAGAGACCTTGCACACTGAGTCCGATGCGTATTAATGAATGCGTTACGGGGGGAAAAAAACGCAAAACAAGACAAAGTGACGTCTAGTGAGGATGATTTGTTTGTCCTGAGGAGACAACACACACACACACACACACACACACACACACACACACACACACACACACACACACAGCTTAACAGAGACTTGATGTGCTATAATTATAGCTTTGATATAATAATATTATTTGTGGTATTTTTGCTAGAATAATAATTTACGCACTTCAAAAAATAAATTCGACTTCACGTTATGTCAATCACGCTTGCACACTGCCTCCGAAACTTTCGTCAGTCAAAAATTTTTTGTTCGATTTTCTGCGTTTTCGCATCCGTAACAACGCATTTTGAGAGACGTTTTGAAAACTCAGAGCCACCACACATATTATTCTAGCAAAAATACTACAAATATAATTATATCACAGCTATAATTATAGCACATCAAGTCTCTGTAAAGCTGTGTGTTTGTGTGTGTGTGTTCGGATCCATAGACATACTGCCAGGTGTTCGGGATCAATTGATTCACGGAAATTAGTGGTCTTCTTTTAAATATGTGTCTCCAGTATCGCTAGCAAAGCATCAAACTGAGCCACTGACACTGAAACTTTGAATCGGTCGGTCTGGATAATCCCACTTGATAGGGAAACTTTCCTCTCTACGCAATCACAGGAGTAGATGAACCCAATATCTCCTCAGGACAAACAAATCATCCTCACTAGACGTCACTTTGTCTTGTTTTGCGTTTTTTTCCGTAACGCATTCATTAATACGCATCGGACTCAGTGTGCAAGGTCTCTGTGCGTGACAAATTTTTCGGATCACGAATACGAAAAAACGAATGCGAAAATATCGGACTCAGTGTGCAAAGACCAATGTTCTTTGAAAATGCGCGTAGACACAAGTGCAGACCAGACAAAACAACCAACCTATGATAGGGGCGGATCTACGGTTGGGCCTGAGATTGACAGCTGCCCACCCAGTCAGATCAAATACATCAGAATACATTACGCTTAACCCTATTAGAATGCGAGTGTTGGCGCAAACATATTAAAGCGCTATTTGACCGTAAATCCTCAGCATTTTGCGCGCTTAAAAAAATCCTAAAAGACAAATAGCTCTTTTTGCCAAAATATGGTTTATTACGGTAATTTCTTGCTTTCCGTTCGCCAATCGCTGCTTTCTGAAAAGCTGAAGGAAAAGTGTAAGGAGTAAAAATGCATGAAGCAGTCGGGTAAAGAAAACTAAAAGGTTTTGTTTCTGAACGGAAGTAAAAGTTACGACTTTGGTAAATTAAATTTAAGACCTAGGATGAAAATCTGGGCGTTTTTAAGACTTTTTAAGGCCTTAAATTTAACTTTCTGAATTTTAGACTTTTTAAGACCCCGCGGGAACCCTGTTTAACAATGCTTGAAATGTATTTTAGTTGTTTTTGCTATGTTTTTTTAAAGCATTCCTTACAAAATGTCCTTGTGTAAGTGTTCTTTAGCCTGTTCGTGGTATACAGCTACAATTAAATGTTTCGCAATAAGACAGACTAAATGGGAATGATATCAAAAATGGTTTTGCTTTTTTACATTTTTGGATTCGAAATTAGGAATCCGATACCCAACCACAGTTAGTGCTGCATTTGCATAGGTTCTTGGTCTGATTTTTGCCCCTCATCAGTAGTTATTGCTTGGTCTTACCCTCGATGGCAAGATGTTTGGAGGTCCATTGCTTCTTGAAGGTGGTGAGAGGTTCTTTCCTGCGAATGCAGATGACAGACTCCTTGAAGTCAAACGTCTCTGTGTAAAACTGCAGCAGCCCGAGCCACAGCTGCCCCACAGACTCCTTGTTCTTCTTGTACTCTGGCCAGTATTTATGCTGAGGAACGAACAACAGTCCCAGACTTGTCAACTATTACAAAATAAGTCCAAGACATGTGTTTTGTAGGGGTGTGACAAGACACTTAGCTGACGAGACACGAGACGCGAAATTGGGTTCACGAGAACAAGACGAGATTTTTACATTTAAATACATTACTAGAAAAATTGTTTGCAGGTGCAGTTGAAATGTTTTAACTCATCATCTTATAATGCATGTCATTTCATATGAGTATGAATTATCATATGCCGTAAAAGAACAATACTCAAGCACTATAAAGGTTGCCACAAACTCAACTGACTGGCTTCTCTCCTGTCTCTTCAGACGTTAGAACTGCACATGAGCTTCTTTTGACCTCCTAACTGAACTCCTTCCCACAAATGGAACATAGATATTAAGTGCAAACATTAAGTGGACATTAAATATTTAGATAGTACTTTGATTATGGTTGCAAAGACAAAAAATGTCTTCAAGCATGATACAGAGCTAAAGGATGGTTACAACTAGACAGCCCAGGCTAAGATAGTTTTAATATTGGGAGATATTTGCATGCCTCAGGGAGACGCTTTCAAACAGCGGTAACGTATTTAAATCACATTTGTATACGCTCAAGTTTACCTCTTGCGATCGTGCGTACTCTATGAATAGAGTTGGTGCCGAATGTGTATTTTTTAAAGACATTTGTCTGAGGCTTCTGTTGTGCAATGAATCCTCCACCACAGCCCTGTCAGCCTTCTCTATGTACGGCTTGTATTGGATGTAATTGAAGCGACTGTTGTTTTTATTTCTATAAAAAGTAAAATGACAGTGAAGGCATAATTTTTAACGCAGCATTGACATTTTGCAACTGGAGTGTGTAATTAAAGAAGAATAAAAATTATCTGTAGAAGATTTACCCATTTAAACTTGTTTTAATTATTCAGTTTGGGTGAAAGCATTATAAAAAGTAAAGTAAACTAGCCAGAAAATGTAATAATTTATTTTAGTTTAGTATTTAATACTCAGACAGGTATAGGCTCTATTTGTGGGAGCCGCAGCTGTGACGCTGTACAAACGCTTCCAGTGTGAATACTCTCGCGCGTCTGCAGCTGCAGTCACGGTGCAGTTACGCTGATGTGCTGCTCACGCGCTGCTCTCGCTTGCGGTGTGAAACAAGCGTAACTTCACCCTCACACTCATGACAATATGACATGAGACAGCTTTTCACCTCCACGAGAAATCTCATCACATTTTACTCTCGCGAGATCTTGTGGCACGAGATCTCATCACATCCCCAGTGTTTTGTGCTAGATGTTTCACAGAAACTTTGTACAATTAACGGTGCAAAAAAATACTACTACTTGCTATGTTTTTATTTTTGGATCTTACTTACCAAGTTCTTCAAATCTTTAAAGAAATGTACATCCCAGCCATCTACAAGGACTACTGGCTTCTTCTCTCCATCATATATCTACAAAAGACACAAAATTAATTCAGAGTGAACACGTTTTACATCAGTCTCATTCCATAAAACAGTAGTATGTTGACTTTTAGCAATATAGAAGAATTAACACAAAATGGGAATGTTAACCCATTTAAAACACTAATCACGCATTGTTTATGTTGAAATAATCAGGATTATAGGGGGCATAATAGGGGGGCATGCCCTTCTAAATTACCAGAAAGTAGGATATACGATGTAGGAAATATTTTTTGGTGTGCACATGGTTAAAAAGAACTGCATTTAAAAACGGTGTATTAGGTGCATTAACCGTTGCAACCTTGTATTTTAAAAAAATGATTATAAGTAAATGTCATCAAAAAGGTTATTATTGTCAAAAAACACACCTCTTGGAGAACTGGGATAACAGGTGGGCTTCTTTGTTGAAGAAAGTAAAGGACCATTAGAGTGTAAGCATACGAAGACAGACTACCACGAGATGCATCTCCAATGTCACACACCTGAAAAGACAAACATTCTCAAGATGATAAATCTGATAAGTGCCCCTATTACGCTTTTTCAAATATTATCTTTCATGCAGTGTGCAGTTTTATGGAGCTGTTTGTAAATGTAAGAGGTCTGCAAAGTTTCAAAGAAAGAAGCGTTTGAGTTCGGTCTGGACGTAATTATGGTAATTATGCCTGAACAGAAACTGTTTGGACCAATCAAATCATCAGGGCGGGCTTTAGACAATGATGGACAGATGATCAACAGTAACGTAATCATTAGGGATGTCCCGATCAGGTTTTTTTGCCCTCGAGTCCGAGTCATTTTATTTTGAGTATCTGCCGATATCGAGTCCCGATCCGATACTTCTATAATATATAAAAGAAGAATAAAGAAGAGCGGAAAAAAAAAGGATCCAGGATGTTCCTCATTTTTTATTTAAGTCACCTTATTTTAACATTCAGCAACTCTGTTAACAAACAGAGCACTTCGGTGAGGTAGCTTGAACAATTAAGTAATAAATAACAAATTCTTCACTTTTGGATTTTAGTGCAACAGAAAAAAGTCCGGGACCATAGTTGCGCAGAGCAGGAAGTACAGTCGCTGTATCAAAAGTCGCGATATGGTGTGAAATAAACAGTTATGGAAATGTAGAAATTAAATTAAAGAAAACAATCTGCTCCCAAAAATCCTGAAAAAAGTCTGTTAGTGCCTCAGTGAAAACTTCACTCAGAGATGTCGTCGATCTCAGCTGTCAGTCATGACATCACACAGCCGTTTTTATAGCATCAAATAATTAACTAAAACTAAACTTATTTAAGGGAGCGTTCACACTTGTAGTTCGGTTAGTTTGGTCCGGACCAAAAAACAAAAACAAAACATATAGTCCTGGTCCGCTTAGCGTTCACACTGGCATTTTTAACAGCGAACCTAAAGTTACAGAACCAAAGGCATAGGGAGACACTCACAACCTGATTAGTCGGCTTATATGACGTAGGAGCTGCTTACCGAACATTCAAAACAATGCTGTGTGCTGATTAAACGCAGGGTTGCCAGATGCCAGCAGGGTTTTCCAGCCCAAAACTTCGCGAAAAAACGCCCAAAAACCGCCCAATTTTTTCTGGCTTGTTTCTCGTTTAAATACATTGAAATCATTAACAAGCTTTAAAATGACTCCTGTATCGACTAGCCTATCCGAGTTCAGAAACAACATTCAGTGAAATGAATGCAATGGTCCGTGTACTACTTTTGCGTCCATTCCTTTTTCGTTTTTAACCTTGGGAAAAAATCATTAAATGGAATGGTTGTTGTATTTTTATATACTATGTTGAATAACAACATTTATATCAAAACGTAGGCTATACACAAATTCCATGCGCACAAAATAAAATAACTTATATTTGAATTTTAAAAAAAAAAGTTACGTTTTGCATTTTTATAAACAAAAAATTAACAGATTTATATAAAAAAATGTACATTTACAAATGTTCTTGTAAAATTATTTCCAGATAAAGATATGATCAGTCAAATGAAACACAAACTTACAAATAATGATTAGGCCTACAAATTAAAAAAATATCGGAAATGTCGTCCAATTATCTAATACTAGGCTATTATTTGATGACAATACATTTGGAAAACAAAATACAGCCATTTCTGCTTTTTTTCTTTTAAACAAAAAATCAAGCTGCACCCTTTTTTAAACTAGGCTACATCTTTCATTCCAAAATAGAATAATGAATGAACAAAAAAGTAAACAGACTTTCTATGCCTCTGTCCGTAGTCATTCTATTGATTCCAGAAGAAAAGGCACTGCTTATGGGCACTTAAAAAAAATTATTAAATATTCTTTAAGACAATTACCTTGCAGCCTATCTGCTAATTCTATTATTCAGTGAAAAAAGAAAAAAAAAGAAACTGCTTTTCCATATTTTATGTCTGGTTTAAAAATGGAAAACGGAATGGACGAAAAAGCATCCTCAGTCTGACTATACTCATAGACATCTATATGATGTCTATGATTATACTATTAAACTATAAGCTTATGTCACGGAAAATAATGTGATCAACTCTTAGGCGATCAATGAGTGTTTATTGTCAATAGAAGTCGCTTGGAACAAAAGCCTAACATGAAAACATTATGGATATACAAAATAACCCACTTTAACATTTCAATTATTTCAAATACATGAAACATGCATAGTCATGGATAACATTACATGAAAATCGCGCTGACCATATTATTTAGACAACATGTGTCAGTCTTTGCAGAAGCAGAACGTTCGTGCACGGCGGGCCATCTCTAGACAAAGCACGTCAGCCAAGCCAGAGCTGTAGTGTGTGTGTGAGTGAGTGAGGCTGCTGCCTGTTGAACAGAGGGTCGTAGGAAGAAGGATCTGAAGTGCCGGTGTTTCGGCTACAAAAAACCCGCCGCACTGATCCAAAACCAGCCCAATTTTTATCCACCCGCCCAAACCCATTTTTGCCCGCAAAATAGATTGCGCAACCACCCAATTGGGCGGAAAACCGCCCAATATGGCAACCCTGATTAAACGCCATCATTTTATGCGTGTACATATGGCATTATTTACCAGCTGAAACTCATGAAGAGCTCATGAAATGTTCAAAACATTCAAAACAATGCTGTGTGCTGGATTAAACGGCATCATTTTATGCGTGTGGAATTATTTTTACCCGCTGAGAACTCATGAAGAGCTCATAAAATGTTCAAAACATTCAAAACAGCAGCAGGATTTCCTCCGTTGTGCAGAAAAGAGACGGCCGTTCTGTCGTCTGTTCCTGCTAATATTGGGCAACACGGGTCCTTTGATGACAATAACCAGGTATGCTTTTTGTGCGTTTTTTCTAGCATTTTCGAAACATGCTCGTCGGACCAAATACTGATGAGGCTCTTCCTCGTTGCTCCACGTTTGTCCTCTAACGTTAACTTTACTCATTTTGGATACACGATCTTTCCACGTCGTCAAATCAGCTGACTATGTGTCGCATCTTATGACATTACGTCCGGTTTTTGGTCTGTTTACATGTCTTTGGTCCGTGTTGCGTTCATATATCAATCGTAACGCACCAGAGTTCGTTTGGAAGCGGACCGAGACTCCTCTTTTTAGCAGTCTCTGTCCGCTTGTTTGGTGCGCACCAGGCTTCGGATGACAGCGTACACATATGTTCAAATGAACCGCACTAAACGAGCAATCGCACCAGGGTTCGTTTTAATCGAACCAAACATGACAAGTGTGAACGCACCCTAAAAAACGAACACTTGAAATGAAATTATCGTGATGATAACTGCCAACAATGACAAACTAACTTAAGGGAAAAAATATTTGAAGTGTAATTTGATTGTTTAGTTTGGCTAGTGTCCATTAGAAAACACAGAGGTATGGCTATACTGGGACCGGCCACCTGGGGGCGATCGAGGCGCGGAGGCTTCAGTTTCTGAGAGGGGTGCTGCAGGCTTGATTTAAACAACAAAAGTGACATCATGCCGCACACGATGCTGTTTCTAGGTGGAGTTAAAAGGGTCTAACTCTGTGCCACCGCATAACTATTGATGTGTTAAAAAAAATAATGAGAATATACATATATATCCGAGTCCTGATCGGGAGGTAATGTCCGATTCTGATCGAGTCTGAGATCACGTGATCGGATCGGGACATCCTAGTAATCATCCGTGTTATCAAAGGCGCTTGGGTTGCATTTGTTCAAATCCTAAATGGAGAGCTTGTTTGTATATGCATTCACCTTCACTATTTCTCTCAGTAATGATGATCATATTAGTAAGTACTCTGTGTATCCTTAAATTTTTCTTTTCTTTTTTTTTTTCTTTTTTTTTGGGGGGGGGGGGGTGTATTTTGGCAAGGTTGTCTGCTAAAATTCGCATTTGAGAATCTATATATCACATAATTGAGGTCTTCAACCCGCGGACATGGAAACCCGCAGAAAAAACGCAGACTTGGCAACAGTGCAGTTGAGTTCTGTTGACATTTGACAGCTAATGTTATGCTTCGCTTCGTTGCTCTGATTGGTTGTAGGTCTATCCAATTGAGATCTTTCCTGGTTCGGTTGAAACACGCCCCATAATTACAGCCCAATGGAGCAGAATCAGACTCATATTCTGACTAGAATAGAGTATAAGCACGTCAGGCTAGAGTTTTGTCCTTGTTCCTTCTCATTCAAGCTTCAAACTTGGCCACTAATGAGTATGATTTCTATGACTGAAACAATAATGACATCTCAGTTAATGAACTTGCGTCAAACTTACTTTGGAGAACACTTTCATGACATAGCAGAGGATCTTCACCCGAGCGTCAATTGCAGCATAAGATGCCAGTAACTGTGTGTTGTGCAAAGCCTGAGGAAATAAAACGGAAAAATCTTGGTTGCATTTATATTTACAGTATGTGGACTAACAGTGTATTTACACCAGAAGGCATTTAGGGTTATACTTTATTTTAAGGTATTTGTGGTCCAGTGCAATTAAACATTTAAGTATGGAGTAATAATAATCACCTAATGATTTAGGGTTAGTTGCATGTAATTATGCACTATTACAAAAGTAACTACATGTAACAAGGACTCTAAAATAAAGTGTTACAGTATTGAGTAATATAAGGTAACTAAGATGTAATATGGGTTTAAAGAGATAGTTAGTTAAATGTATATAAAAAAAAATACAAGAGATACATTATCTAAGATAGGAATTAATATAATTTAACCTTTCAATTTAGAACAAAGATTGCAAGTTGCACACTAAACTTACTAAACTAAAGAATGTGGATTGCCAATCCATGAATTGAATGAGGGTTGTTGATAAAAAAACAAAACAATAATAATTCTGTCACACCTAACATTAAAGTTTTAATCATAAATATTTTCCCACTGATATTCAAATGAACGTGTAAACAATGAAAACAGTATTTTAAATATAAGATTTTTTCCTTATTTGTTTAATAGCCAAGTAACTTTTGTCTTGAATATAAAGGTTTAAATTAGTGCTATCAAATCAATTAATCGCATCTAACACATATATACATATACATACATACATATATACATACATACATATATACATATATATATATATATATATATATATATATATATATATATATATGCATACACATACATACATATATATATAAGGGCCGGGACTTTAACTCGTTAATTAAGATGAATTAATTACGGGACTTTAATGCGTTAATTAATTATGCAAAAAAATAAAATAAATTAACCACACTTATTTTTGCACCGCGGAACGTTTTTCAATGAAAGAGTTTCGACGGACCGATTATACTGGAACACCAACTAGCGTTCACGAATCTCGACAACAACAAACCACAGTGAACATGAACGAAGAAGCTGATGAGACTGCTTTGTTTGGTCCCGTGGATGGGACATTTTGTTTTAAAAAACGAAAGGATGGAAGCGTCGTCAAGAGCATGGTTGTGTGCAAGCTATACAACAAGAAATTTGCGTATCACCGCAGCACATCGAGCCTCAAATATCACAAATATGCTTTTGCTACACTTAATGGAAAACATCGCACTGGTCTGCTGGACTGAAATAAATAAACAATATTTTGTTGATTAAGCTTATGTATTCAGTCATTATTCAATGGTATACTAAAAATCCATGTGAAAAATTACTTCTCACTGTTCTTAGGTCAAATATTTATATGCAATTAAAATGCGATTAATTTCGATTAATTAATTACGAAGCCTCTAATTAATTAGATACTTTTTTTTTTATCGAGTCCCGGCCCTAATATATATATATATATATATATATATATATATAATACATCACACATACAGTGTGTGTGTGTGTGTGTGTGTGTGTGTGTGTGTGTGTGTGTGTGTGTGTGTGTGTTATTAATAAATTTAACTATATACACAAACATATTATGCAAACAAAAACGTATGTTAAATGTGATTTATCTATTTGACAGCACTAATTTAAATCTTTTCATTGCAATTAAAATGTATATTTGATGGTTGTCTGTTTCTGGAGCTTTACTGCATTGTATTTGAAATGTGATTAGTGATTAGTTTGGTGTATCTGTCAGTGTGTATTAAGATGAATTTATGTTAGTTTTGAGTTTTAATTTGTAGGACAATGCCAAATGATCTAGTGGTGTGTTCACGTTAAGTTGGCTTTAATTGAGTGATCATAAGATGATCGGTCTTGATTGCCAACAGGTGTATCTGACCAAAAGTATGTTTGAATCAGAGTATCGAGGCGTGCCTTTGAATGTGTGCCTGACGGAAGATGATCAAATCATTGTGGTTATATTTTGCAAATGGGAAAAGTTAAACATTATCATATCTTTTGTTTTTATCCTGCACCTGTTAAAGATCATTCGGATGTGTGTACATTTTGAAGAAAGCCAAACAAGTATTGTTCTTGTCTTTTGGCAAGATATTAAAGTTTAAACTTTCACAATAAGGAAGGAGCTAAGTCCACAATCCATAACTTTTGCAAATATGTAAAGAGGGCTTTTTTCCCTAATAAAATGCTAAGACTATTAACAATTGCAATGGTTTGCAAAACTTCTGATTGAGTGTCAAGTTTGGACATATAAACATAATTCAACAATTATTCTCTCACCAGTGTATTGTACAAGCTTATATCTCCCTCTAGTCCAGTTTTGGTGTGGTAAAACTTCACAATTGGGACTTTTGCAGTAGTAATAGGTAGGATGTTTCTCAGGCCTAAAATGAATGGATAGATAAATAGACATGGGGTGTAAAACAAAACCACTGAATTATTTGAAGAAGAAAAAACATGCATTTATAGTAAACGGAGGTTGTCTGAAGGGGCTCTTTGTCATTTAATTTACCAGTCTGAACATTAGAGCTACGGAGAGAGGACAGAGAGGTCTTTCCCTTCCTAAAAATGACATGACTCCATAATAATGAACGATACCAAACCTGATTACTGACTGAAATGAGCACCTGCCCCTTTCAGTAGCATTAACAACAGGCAATTTCACAAATCACACCCAAAAAACCTTACCGTGGTGTTTCCGTAGCGCTTTAGCCAGACTCTCAATAACAGCCATGGAGTCCAAGCCCTGTCAGAGGAACCAGATTAGGAAACTTAACACAAAAATACAGTGTCTAAAAAGTTTTGAATACACAATGCATAAATAGCTTTTGCAGTTTATTCACAATTTTGAAAGAAGCCTGCTCACCGAGGCTGCATTTATTTGATCAAAAATACATTAAAAACAAAAATATATATTACAAATTAAATATATTGAATATATTGTAAAAATGTAAATGTAGTCTATTCTTGAGATCAAAGCTGAATTTTCTGAATAATTTTTCCAGCCTTTAGTGGCACAAATTATGATCCTTTAGAAATTTCTTTGAAATAGAAAACTTATGTAACAGTATAAATATCTTTAATGTCACTTTTGATCAATTTAATGTGTCCTTGTGCTATTAACAGAATAATCAGTGTTCAGTCTTTGTTTAGCTCAAAATGAGCACATTTTAGTGGCCACACTTTTACCTACTTTTCTTTTCTTTTTTGGCGACCGGCATTCGAACCCCCCACCCGTATGTATTTTCAATGGCATATTATAAACTTACGAGAATACTTTATTACTTGAAAGAAGTAAATATAAATTAATGAGCACATATATTTTTGAAATAACTCAGTGTTTTTAGCTAAGAATAAACTAAAAAAGTACACAGTGTAGCTTTAACCCTGTCCGCGTTTTTAGCAATAAAATAGCTATGGATCACTACATAATATTTCTCAGCAACGATGGGGTTACATCAGTATTTTTAAGTAATAAACGTACATCTTAATTGTTAAGAGAGACACTGAACAGACGCAGATCTCACAACATCTCTCTCTCGCTCTTTTTAGGTGATAAATCGCCATCGGAGGCCAACATGCAGCTCTTACTCTATATGACTAATATGACACTTTGTATCATGTAAAAAAGTATAACAATGTTTTCGTGGACGGTATGATATGCCACACCACTAGTGAAGAGCATTAGCTTTCGTTTTTGCTCTGACACCCACAAGACCAGCCGAACGTGCTTAATAATTAATAATTCATTACATTTATATAGCGCATTTCTAGGCACTCAAAGCGCTTTACATAAGGGGGAATCTCCTCAACCTCCACCAATGTGCAGCATCCACCTGGATGATGCGACGGCAGCCATATTGCGCCAGAACGCTCACCACACACCAGCTGATTGGAGGAGAGGAGGCCGAGTGATGAAGCCAATCAGGAGAGGGGGATTATTAGGAGGCCATGATGGACAGGGGCCAATGGGCAAATTTGGCCAGGATGCCGGGGTTACACCCCTACTCTTTATCAAAGGACATCCTGGGATTTTTAACGACCACAGAGTCAGGACCTCGGTTTAACGTCTCATCTGAAGGACGGTGCTCTTTGACAGAACAGTGTCCCCATCTCTATACTGGGGCTTTAGGACCCACACAGACCACAGGATGAGCACCCCCTGCTGGCCTCACTAACACCTCTACCAGCAGCAACCTAGTTTTCCCAGTTGGTCTCCCATCCAGGTACTGATCAGGCTCAACCCTGCTTAACTTCAGTGGGAAACCAGTCTTGGGCTACAGGGTGATATGGCTGCTGGTGCTTGGTACATTTGTCATGTTCAAACCAAACTTGGGTAACCAAAGCCCGTCTGGCTGGCACGTTTCCCAAATTTTCTGTGCATTAGGTCAGTAGGAGGAGAGCAGGGAGTCTTTTAGTGGCTGTTCAACTGCATTCGACCACATGAGCGCTTACACTACGAAAACAATCCAGTCGATTGCGTTTTCTACCTCAAAGTGGACAAGCTCAAAACGTTTTAGACCCCGTTTACACCTGTAATTAGCGCTATACGCTTGTGATCCGATCTACCAAAAAGCATCTTAACACCAGGTGTACACAGCCTTACAATGGAAGTGAAGGGCCCACAAGACGGAAACAAAATAAAAACGCAAGTCTATATCCTTAAAACGACTGCATTAACCAGCTTCACAGCTTGGACAATACACATTTTAACAAGTGCTTTTATAGAATTAGTCCTGTTTGTTTTTGTATTTTTACCTAATTTGGAAATTAGGTAAACCCAGCCCGATCTGCCGCCAACTCGGTCTGGAAATCTGTACATATTTCTATCCTGCTTCTGTTACAAATTTGTGGGAACCAATCACAAACCGGCTTATCCACACTATTGACAGGTTTAACACAATGACAAATAAAGAAGCGATGGATCGTTGGTTTGATTGGACTATCCAATTGCACACAGAGTCATGTGAACTGTGCCAGTTGATCATAGTGCAGTAAAAATAAAGGAGCTGACTCCCCAGACCAAAGTTCAATCTTAAAAGATTGAGCTTGGTCTGTTGATATCCAGACAAGAAATGAGGTACAGGTTAAAATTATTTTTGTGGTAAATAAACATTATGCCACAAATGCAGTCAAATGAGCTTAGCTTAAACTGAATCCGGAAAATTGTTTTTAGCGCTATCCAGACTAGAGTGAGCTTCACTGTAAGGGCCGTGACACACCAAGCCGATGGTCGGCCATCTGTGAGTGCATATATGGCTAATTTTTGCAGTGTGTTAAACATAGTCGAGCTCGCGTTAGTGGCAGTTCACCGGATTCTGCATGTTAAATCGCAGTCCGTCGGTGAGAGAAATCATGCCTTTGACGCAGGCGCAGAACACAAATGCTAGCTGACATTCGCCTGTAGTCTTTGCAGTTTGTTTAAAAGCAGCTTTTAGACCCAGACATAGTCGACCGCTAGTTATTTGATGTTGACTTGGTGTGTCACGGTGTCTGGATCCTGTGTCTGCATGAAGACCTTGTGTAGAAAAAGAGACATTACCGCTGCCGTGTCCTGGCCTTCTAGAGTCATACAGATGTCCAAGTCACTCTGTTTAAAGCCAAACCCATTCTTGGATGAACCAAACAAAGCCAACTTGGCTCCTGATAAAACATTTTAAAAAAAGACACATCAACAAACAAGCATGTGTATGATCTACTATTTACATACATATAAAACAGTCTTTGACAAAACAGAGTAAATGGGTGAATTAAGTATCGTGTTCAAAAACAATGGTTGTATATTAAGCAAATTATGTTCTGATTCACAATTTTGTTCATTTGGGCAGCATACAAAGTATCATGCAGCAATATGGAAGAAGAAATCTCCCAGAGCATTTAAATTAAATAAAAAATTGTACACACTTCGATTTTAACCAGTTTCACAAAGCTGCATTACCTGGCACTTGACATCTCAGGAACGTCTCAAAATCTTGTAAAATGTGTTCTCTGACTTTCACCTCCACATCATCTGGTGCAAAGTCACCTAAATAAATGCAATTATTTTTATTAAATCACTTAAAACCAAATGCAAGCTAGATTTTAACATTTAAAAACATAGAAAGATGTATGCACAATGTGAACATGTAAAAATCATCATAGTGCCATAAAAGGTGTAAGAAAGGCAAAGACTTTTATGGAGGGATTTTTCAGTCAGATTATAAACTAAAAGTCTAAAACTAAAAGTCTTAAACCAAAACTAAAAATCTAAATTTGAAACTTAAAGTCCAAGTCGAAAATGAATTTGGTATTTAGGATTGGGCATTTGGTATTTAGGATAGGGCATTTTCTATTTAGGATTGGGCATTTTCTATTTAGGGTTGGGCATTTGGTCATTTAGCCATTTAGGATTGAGGATTTGGGATTTGGGGATTTAGGATTGGGAATTTGGTATTTAGGATTGGGCATTTAATCATTTAGCCATTTAGGATTGAGGATTGGGGATTTAGGATTGGGCATTTGAGGATTGAGCATTGGGGAGTGTATGCAAATTAGGAGGCGTGGCCCAAATACTGGAGGCTGGGTTTGAAATGGCTGGTGCGCAGATGCACCTTATGGACAGCAGAGGGAGCTCCCAGTGCTAAGGAGCACACTTTAATGAAACCAAACGGAGCGAGTGAGCGGCTTGAGCGAGGACTGTGCGATAACTTCAACTTAATGACAGCTTTGTAACATTTGTGGCCTCAAACACAAAGTCACCAGTGAAAGGAGTGCTATCGGTCTGACGACGAGAAAGCAGCAGACAGTGCAGCAGGTAAGATGCTAACATTAGCTACTAGTTATATAAGCTGATATTGCTAATATGCTTTAGTAGGGAATTATTATATTGGGACATGCTGCCTTGTTTTTTAAACTGCGGTTAACCCCTCTGACATTAGTAGATACACTCCTTTCCCATTGCCACTAGATGGTCTTGTTTATGTTTTTTTCTTTTTTGCTATATAGCCTATATACATTTTATTAAGATTGTGAGAGAAAAGAAATTAGGCTTGTTCGACTTGAACGCTGCACACTGCAAGACCTATCGGTTTATGACATCAAAGTACTGCGATGCAAAAGCATAAGGAGCGTCTACTCTCTTTGATGTCATATGTTGTGTGTGTATGTATGTATACGTTAAGACGATGTCAGTCAGAGCATAATATAGCAATATATTGCGGTCCTTTTTACACTGCACAAAAACCCTGCTGTTACATCGTCACTGGCCTTCATGATTGCTTTCCTAACCTTGTTTATATATATATATATATATATATATATATATATATATATATATATATATATATATATATATACACATACATATACTCTCACAATCTTAATAAAATGTATATAGGCTATATAGCAAAAAAGAAAAAAACATAAACAAGACCATCTAGTGGCAATGGGAAAGGAGTGTATCTACTAATGTCAGAGGGGTTAACCGCAGTTTAAAAAACAAGGCAGCATGTCCCAATATAATAATTCCCTACTAAAGCATATTAGCAATATCAGCTTATATAACTAGTAGCTAATGTTAGCATCTTACCTGCTGCACTGTCTGCTGCTTTCTCGTCGTCAGACCGATAGCACTCCTTTCACTGGTGACTTTGTGTTTGAGGCCACAAATGTTACAAAGCTGTCATTAAGTTGAAGTTATCGCACAGTCCTCGCTCAAGCCGCTCACTCGCTCCGTTTGGTTTCATTAAAGTGTGCTCCTTAGCACTGGGAGCTCCCTCTGCTGTCCATAAGGTGCATCTGCGCACCAGCCATTTCAAACCCAGCCTCCAGTATTTGGGCCACGCCTCCTAATTTGCATACACTCCCCAATGCTCAATCCTCAAATGCCCAATCCTAAATCCCCAATCCTCAATCCTAAATGGCTAAATGATTAAATGCCCAATCCTAAATACCAAATTCCCAATCCTAAATCCCCAAATCCCCAATCCTCAATCCTAAATGGCTAAATGACCAAATGCCCAACCCTAAATAGAAAATGCCCAATCCTAAATAGAAAATGCCCTATCCTAAATACCAAATGCCCAATCCTAAATACCAAATTCATTTTCGACTTGGACTTTAAGTTTCAAATTTAGATTTTAAGTTTTGGTTTAAGACTTTTAGTTTTAGACTTTTAGTTTATAATCTGACTGAAAAATCCCTCCATAGACTTTGACTATTTGTCTGTATGCTCCCATAACAGCATTACCAATTAATAAAGACTGTTCATGCCAATACATCCACAGCATACTTACGGTAGCACTGCTCACAGACTTCATTGAGAATCTTCAGGAAGTCGAGAGTCATGGTTGGAAGGCGCTTTAACTCCACGCGCTTGAAGTCCTCGGGACAGTCCTGTTTCGAATGTCCATCACTCTTACAAAGGCCGCATATCAGAATGGGGGACTAACAGAAAAAGATGGATAATTTGTCACCTCATTAAACAAAGTATAAAGACTAGAATTGCAGAAATTTGCATTAAAGTCATTCAAATGTCAACATCATTAAAATGGCAATAGAAACATTTAATAGAGCTGTTTGTGAGAGTAAAAGGTCTGCAAAGTTTCAGAGTAATTAAGTTTGTCTTCTAAAAGAGAGAAGCGATTCTGAACTGCCTGAAAAGAGTCATCAGTAACTCCAGTCTCCCTTCCTGCACCAACCTACTGTAATACATTTGCATAATGTGAGCCTATGGTCTTCATTAGCTGCCCGTGAACAACGTCTACTTTGCCCCTCAAACACTATTTCAAGCTGAGACTGGAAGAGATTGGTTTATTTTGTCAACATGTCGAGAAGACGCCGTTTTCTGCTGCCAAAGCAAATCTACTTTGACGCACTTTTAAAGGACGAGACGCTGGAATTGATGCGGTAAAATACGTTAAAACCGACGCCATCATTACTGTTCGTATCGCTGTGTATCAAGTGCTGAGGAAGATCCAGAACTGAAATTCAGATATGCTAATGAGTAGGGGTGTAACAGTTCACGATTTTCTCGATGCATCGATTACAAATCCTGATGATGCAAACGCATCTCGAACTTGAAACATGTATTTTTGAATCGTGAACCGTTGATTTCGGTCAATAATTGATTAAAAATGCTACGAATCTAATGATTCAATAGCGGTTTAGTGCTTTAAAATATATAAACATTAAATTACCTCCAGAATCGCTTCGAAATTTAATGTGAATCGTCTCAAAACAAATAGTTCTGAATTTTCCAAAATCATTCTTGAATTAAAAATCCTATGAATTGTGAATCAAATCAACCCAAAGTTTCACAGGCCTAGTAATGCCGTTTGGTTTCCGACATGTGACCAATCACGACAGACTGGGCCGTCTGACCAATCAGAGTAGAGCAGGCTCTCGGAAAGGCGTGGTTTATAAAGTTCGAATCCTTGATTGAGCCAATTCAGACACTGAGAGAAAAGAGCTGATGCTGCAATGTATATTATGAGAAAATAAACTGTTTGTTTGACCCTGGATGTATGTAAACCTTGGAGCCTTTAATATAGGCACTTTATAGGTAGGGTAGGTAGGACTGATCTAAAACACTTTTGTCCAAATTTGTTTACACTTTCTTTATATGTCAATACATAATTCAAATGTCAGTACTCTGAAAAAGAGAATATAAAAATCAAGTAACTCTAGACTTTTTAATCTGCAATAAACACCGCTCATTATTTTCATTCGGGACGAAACAAATAATTGGCTTGGGCAACTGTCACTCTCTCTCGCTACCATGGCTACCACCGCTTTCGCTACAGGATCTGCCCACACATGCGCGCACCCCTAGGAAGAGCAAAAGCATTAAAAATTCTCAGTATTGGGTTTTGCAGTCAGCGAGAGGCAAACAATGCAAAATAAGGAAGCCAGTACAAGAAAAGGCAATGCAAAAGAAAGTCTCTGGATAAACAAATTAATCAAACGCGAGTAAATATAGGCGTGGCTTTCCAACTATGGCGAGCTGAGGGACCTCAAGGGCTGTATTTCTGCTGGACAGGTAATCTTTCATTTTGATTATACATTTTTTCGGTTTAAGGTTTAATGAAGCATGTATCACTAGCACATGTAGCTGCCTAATATAGCTAACATAACATTACTTAGCATAAAGTTACAATATTATACTCTTAGCCATTATACTCAATATGTAAATACTCAATATGCTCAGCTCAAGTTGATCGCTGTCGTGTTGAATTTCGCAAAATTTAACTTTAGATAACAAAATGCATATGTAAAAGCTAGTACACCGCATCCAGGAACTTTTTTTAGAGCTAAGTTAGCGTTAGCTACTACTAATCAACAATGCTTTCATCGTGGAAACTCTTACATGCAAAACACAGTATATGTTATGGATCTTACACGAAATTCATCTTCATTACAGTATAACTGATGTTATTGAAAAAACATGTATCGATGCTACCCCTTTTCTTTGCCTTATGAATATAACTAGCTCGTTACCAAATCAAACAAAAATATATTTTAAACTTTACCAGTATCGGTTTTCTAGCTCACAGGTTTTCAAACTTTACGATGCCAAGGACCGCCATATATGATGCACCTTTATGGGGGACCCATAAGTTTTTTAACCAATTCTTAGCCACCCTACCTTTAATACTGTATACTCAATTGATTGACAAGAACAGCTAAAAATATCTAGCAACAATAACAAACAATGGTACATTTTACATTTAAAGGAGCACTATGCAACTTTCCGTCCACTGGAGGGCGCCTATTCAAACGAAATGCGTAGTTTGATGACGCAAAGTGTGAGCGCAGCATCTTGGGAGATGTGGTCTTCTCATCACAGCCGGTGGAAAATATGACTCGGGCAGAAATCACGTTCATGCATGCGGTTATTAACGTTACTGTAGTATGAAGCAGAGCAGGACCGAGTGTTGTGGACCTGAGCACAGCTGCTGGAGCGATTGTTAAACAAATACCCGCCTCGCGAGCACCGGGATTTTTATTATGACGGGACGGACCACATTCGCCGGGCGCCTGCACAGATCCGCTCTTCCGGTTATGATTATGAGGTAATGCAGCTCTGTTTATCATATTAGATACATTTAAGTGTGTTTAAAACGATGTTATGACGTTACTCCATGCATTCACTTGTTCACACTGCTAAGAGTAAAGCGCTCCTGCCAAATAAAAGCCGAAACCGAGGGTAGCGCAGATATGACGCAATTGACAGGCGACTCCCTCAAATGCAATGCTGAAACGTCCCTGTCATTAGTTAAAACAGCAATTTTCTCACAATTTACAAATAGTTGGAAACATCTGGGATATTGTAGGTACTCAACTGAACAAAATATATAACACCGGCCTAGTGGTTTTTGGATATTTTACTGCAAAAATACTGCATAGTGCACCTTTAATAGCAAATTTGGATGACCTCACAATGACATGCAACTCAGTAGGCATGAATATGAGGATGCATGTATACCTTGCCATCACTGAAAACCCTCTTGGTGAAGACATAATGAATGCCTTCAAGGTCCGACTGTGTTCCTGCAGGCGATTCAGATTCGGTAAGCATTGCTTTTGGTTTGCGTTGGACAGATGCTGCTTCCTCTGGATCGCCTACATCGGACCCCACATCGTCACTCGTCTCCCGGTCGAAGGGGAAGATCTCGTCACCAGAACCAGATTCATCAAGCTCGATGTCATCATCTTCATCATCATCATCTTCCTCATCTTCACCCTACAGAAGTGCACAAACTAAATTTAATTTCAACATGTTTTTTTCTGAGGGTAACTCAGAACTAATGCAAAAAGAATAGTTTCTTCCGTATTTCACAAAACCATTTAGCTGAAATTCTATGGCAAATGTATTAATAATGATCTTATTTACATCTTATTTGGCCCCACTTTATATTAGGTGGCCTTAACTACTATGTACTTCCATCAAAAAATAAGTACAATGTACTTACTGTGTTCATATTGTAATGCAAAACACTTGCTGATATTGAGGTGAGACACGGGTGGTGGTGTGGGTAAGTTTAAGGGTAAAGTTAGAGACGTGTGGTGGTATGGGTAAGATTAAGGGTAGGGTTAAGGTGTAAGGGAAGTGTCAACAGTGTAACGACAAATGTAACTACAGAAATGAATTACAGATGTAATTACATGCAGGTCATTTTAAAAATGTTAGTACAATGTAAAAACTAGGGATGGGACGATACACTTAAACTCACGATACGATGCACCTCGATATGCCAGGGTTACGATACGTCACGATATCAAAATATTTTTTTTTCTTTCCAAATCTGTGATTTTTTTACCACCTAAGTCATGTACTTAAACGAAAGGTAGGAATTTTCTCTTTTTTTGCATTTTGGTTCTGTTGTTTTAAAAAAAAGGAGAATTTTTAGAAGTCCACGACCACATCTTAAAGGGGGGGTGAAACACTCAGTTTCAGTCAGTGTCATGTCAATCTTGAGTACCTATAGAGTAGCATTGCATCCTGCATATCTCCGAAAAGTTTTTATTTTTTTAATAATTATATAAGAAAGATGCGCTGTTCCGAGTCTTTCCGAAAAAAGCCGAGCGGGTGGGGGCGTGTCGTGTGAGCGGAGCTAAAGAATGACGTGTGCAGCAGCGCGCTGTGTGTTGAGTCGAGCGTCATCCCTAACAGCGGAAAAAAACTTTATTCAAAATAAAAATATGGCTTTTAATCAGATACAGCCATACATCTATGATCCGGAATCAGACCCAGAGGCTGCAGTTGAACAGGAGCAGCAGCAAAAACGACTAGAGCAGGACGTCTGTATGTGGTAAGTTACAAGTTATACACTAACTATATAATATGCTTAGCGGCTTGTGTTATTTACATATTTATACTTGAATTATATCGTCGTATTTTTGTCTTTGAAGGTGTACATGTGGGAAGTGCAGTTGTGCACGTGTGTTTGTGTGTTTACGCGTGGTTTGTGTAGACAGTAAGCGGACTAAAAGCAGTCTCACTCACCCTTCTAACGTTGGGACTGCTCCATCCTTCAGCATTAGGCGATTGGGAAAATTCGGCGTCGAGCTGGGCCTTGTTTATGAAACAGTCGGCACCGAAATGCAGCGAACAGATATAAACATTCGCGCAACTCAGTTGCTGATCCGGAAAAGCAAATTACATCCACTGTTGCCTTAACGCGGGGTTTTTGGCGAATCTGTGCAGGACTGTCTTGGTCTGGCAACCAAAAACCCACTTTTTTGGTGACATTGTTATGTGCTATGTGTAATTGTCACCTGTCCAGCATCCTACAAGCCCCGCTTTGATGGGCGTAGGCTGTTGCTTTCGCTCTCTCTCTCTCTCTCTCTCTCTCTCTCTCTCTCTCTCTCTCTCTCTCTCTCTCTCTCTCTCTCTCTCTCTCTCTCTCTCTCTCTCTCTCTCTCTCTCTCTCTCTCTCGCTCTCTCTCACGCGCTTCCGGTAGAATTGTCCGTAAGGCCCATACAAGGAAATTCCGCCCCCACTAACGTCAATGGGGACGCATGATCTCAAAAAATTTGCCTAAACTTATGACTAACCGGAAGTAGTATTTTTGACAAAGAAATACTCCCATCAAACGTCCACCTTAACTTTTGAAACTTTGTCTATGTTTAGTATGGGATTCCAAGTCTTTAACAGTGTAATAAGATCAGTATGCATGAAACAGCATTTCACCCCCCCTTTAAACAGGGGTGCCAATAATTGTGGAGGGCACTATAGGGCTGTCAATCGATTAAAATATTGAATCCCAATTAACTGCATGATTGTCGTGAGTTAACTCGCGATTAATCGCAATTTAATCGCACCTTTTTAGCAATTGTAAATGTCTCTTAAATTAAGTTTTTAATACTCTAATCAACATAGGTATGGACAAATATGCATGCTTTATGCAAATGTACATTTATTATTAGTGAAACCATACTTATTCAATAATAATCAATAAAGCATGAGAACTAGACATATCAAAGGTCATAGATATGTTTATCTAAGAAATTGTTCATGTCTCTTAAGCCTAAACTTAAAAATAATGAGTAAGTAGTGATTTCTCTCATTTTAACAATATAAAGGGAGTTTTTACACTGGCAGTTTAATTCAGAACAGGGCAAAGTTCGTATGAAAAATTGTTAATGTGTACCAGTGAGCGAACCAGAACCACACCATACCTGGAGGAGGTCCTTCTTCCAACTACGGGCTATGCCTCAGATCAAACAGAAAATGCGCGCTGCGTTTTGTTATGTCTGCCCCACACACACACACACACACACGCACACACACGCACGCACACGCACGCACACGCACACGCACGCACACGCGCGCACACGCGCGCACACGCGCGCACACGCGCACACACGCGCACACACGCGCACACACGCGCACACACGCGCACACACGCGCACACACGCGCACACACGCGCACACACGCGCACACACGCGCACACACGCACACACAATACACTAAATTATTTATATACTACGCAAATCATGCAGCAGTGCCATCTATCTTTATTTCGCAATCCATTTTTTTCGACCTCGATGCGTTTCGTCACATTTTGTATCGCGATATTTTGTCAAACGATATTTCGTCCCATCCCTAGTAAAAACATGAATGTACACAATAAGTGCATTATATTAAATTATGAATTTAAATGTTAGTACATAGTAGTTAAGGCCACTTAATAAAGTCATCTTATTTGAACTGGAAAATAATATAGATTTCCTTAAAAGAAGAAAAACTGACCTGAAAAGTTGCATTAGAATTCAAGGGGACCATATAAAAAAATACCTCCAGAAAAACAAATATTAACGATCAATCTATTTACAGCCGTTGCACACCTCAGTCTCCACGTCAGAGTCGGCTTCTTCCTCCTCGTCCTGCTCCAGCTCAATCATAAAGTCAGAGTCTTCGTGCTCTTCTGTACTATGCGGACTGGATCTGGCATGGGATCGGTTCACATCCTCAGCTGGCACTTTCGTTCTTTTCTTCACTCCATCGACATGATTCACACCACTCACGGATTTGTCCGTTTGACTGTTTGAACGAATTTTCCCAGCTTTGCTTTTTGGAGAAGAAGCAAAGTACTTATAAGTCGCTTTGAGACAATGCAACATATAGTCAAACATCATCTGACTACTCAACGTCCGAGCCACATTCCTCTGGACGGCGAAAGGATCTGAGAAAGAAAACAAAGATTAATATAGGCAAAAAATAAAAAAACTAGTTCACATGATGCCATGGATACCTTCTATTGCAATCCTCTTTTTGGGCCAGTCTTTCAGATCACGCCATATTTCACCGTTTGTGCGCACGCTGATGACTTTCTCGGGTATTTGAAACTCCAGTGAATAATATCGCAGTAACTCGACCCAAAGCTTCCCCAGCATCACAGGAGGACTCCGGCTTTTGAAAAAAACCAATGGAGCCTATTGGAAAAAACAACAACAATCAGAAATATGAACCAATAATACCAAAAAAACCATGGAAGCTCGTTTCCGCTATGGAATCGACTGTTTCCATCTGGCAATTATTTTATTTTGTCTCAGAATTACAAGTTTATGGGCCCTGTTTTAATGATCTGAGCGCATGGTCTAGAGCAGGGGTTTTCAAACTTTATGATGCCAAGGACCCCCACATATAATGAACCTTTCATGAGGGACCTAAAATCCATATCTTTATGTATATGAAAAAAAACATTTAAACTCTTACAGGGCTCGACATTAACGCTTGTCCGGGACAAGTGGATTTTTTGAAGGGACACGTGAAAAAGAGTTTTACTTGCCCGACGGACAAGAGCCTGATTAAAGCAAAAAAATAACTAGCGAATCACCAAAATGCAAGAATGATTGTGCATTAATTTAGTCTAAGTGGCGATCGATAGTGGTGGATGATACTATATGATGAAATGCCGATAATAAGGTCGTGCTGGTGACGCTCGTGCAGCCTCTCGAGGAGAAATTACAACTCTAGAGCGTTTAAGTGTTTCCTGAATACCATCACGACTGAAAGTGACACTGCTTTTTAAATAAAAATAAAAAACATTGCAATATTGACTTAAGACCAGGTTTCTGTTGGTCAATGGCATTTTCAGTTCCTCAAAATAGCAACATGCCAACAATGCTCCTGAGCCTGACCTGGTTTTCAGACCAGCATACCCATGGGCGCACAAATGGGAACTGAAACTAGCAAAAAAAACACTTGTGTTGCGCCGGGTGTATGATAGGGCCCCATCTCATAATAAAAAAAAGTTTGAATTGCAACATATACTTGTGAGATATAGGGTGGGTTGCACCAACAAGGATTAACTTTAAATCTAGATTAAATCAAGGTTTATCTTATAATTCTGTTGCACCAAACTTTAAACTTTGTTTAAAAATAAGCAGGCTTAAATTTAAACCATGACTTTAATCCTGGATTTATTTTTATAATAAACCTGGATTAACTATAATCTTGTTGCTCCATAACTTTAATCTCAGATTAAAATTTCAGTTAGGGATTAAATGTAAACTTGCTACTCTCTAGCACTTTATAAAGACAGAGGACATTTTACAAGTTTATTTCCTTTATCAGCGAGAGCTCCTTATGTCAGAGAGAGTGTTTCTGGTGTTCAATAAGGAAGGAAATTGAATGTTAGTATTGTTGCTGTCAGTGGCTCATCATGGCGGCGAAAATTAATGGAGGTTTTAATCGCAGGTTAAATACTGCTAATCCCAGATTTGTTAATCTTGGTTTAAAATTAAGTCGTGCAACACAACTAGATTTAAATTAAAGCCTAGATCAACAAATCCTAGATTAGCTCTAAACTGAGCTTAATTTAATCCTTGTTGGTGCAACCCACCCATAGGGTCCAGTATGTAGGTTTTTTTTGGCCTTATTTGGAAGCGTCATGAATAATAATGTGGAGTTCTGCTCTGATTGGCTGTTTCACTGGGCGTCAGCAGCCACTCACGAAACGTCATGACAACCGGTACAAAGTATTCATTTCAGGAGGTTGCTATAATTAGTATTATTGTACTATTTCATATCAGATATACCTTATAGAAAAGACAAGAGTCGCGTTTGTGTCTATTGAGCCCGATTTCTCAAAATGGTGTGTGTGTGTGCGCGTATCCTGGGTGCCATGAGAACAGTGCAAGTTATAGTCAGCATAGGCACGCACTCACAGGACGCTAACGACCGAGCCCAGTAATTTAACTGAATTAAGCGGGTTTTTTTTGCAAAACCTTATAGCATGCCCCCTGAACACTTCATTTATGGCGCTCATCTCACTGTATCATTGCGGGAAGTTTTTGTATAATTTTTGTAATGTTTTAGCCTGGTCACTATATTCACTGCCATTATATGAAGGAGCATGTGCAGGACTATTTTTACAAATTTCAGCTTTTGAGGTCCGAAAAAGATAGAAAGACGTAGGGCATTAGAACAGCAGCGGGGTGAGTAAAAGATGGCTTTATTTTAGTTTCAGGGTGAACTAGCCTATACACGTTAACTCATAACGGCAGCAGCCACATTTTTGTAGCATTTTTAGCATTGTAAATGTGTCACCATATGATTTTACAATGATAGCTTCTTTTTGAATCACAAACTCTAAACAGCGAACTGGGTAGCGCGTAAATATGCTAATTTCATTGATATCGCAAATCTGCATTCAGGTTAGTGACGGACTAAAGTCTAGTTTTGAGTGGAGCATAGGACACACCAACAGTGATATTAGAGCTCCGGCTCTTTATTTTGTGGCGGAAACAAGCTTGCATAAAATACAGTAACAATTTTGTAACATTTCTTTTGGCTTGACATCCAAATTGTCTTCAAATTAATTGATGTACAATACATGAATAACCGGGAACATACTAACCTTTCCCTTCTTGACGACTGTGTCTTTATCTTGAGAATCGTTTGAGGTTGGATCATAAACCCAAAGCACGTTTCCTTTTTCAACCCCGGTTAAGGAGAAACTCTTCAGTTTACTCACGGGCAAACCCTAAAACAAGACACAACATCAGTCTCTGCATCAAAAATTAAATGCATTAAACTACCTCATAATAAAAACCATTTCTTACAGGAATTTCTATAATAATCATACAGAATGAATAATTGTCTAAATTATCTAGTTTAAGTTTTTTATCTCATGGAAGTATATGCCCAAAAACTAAAACAGGCTTTGAGTGACAAAGCCGTTAGTATGACCCAAAGTTCAATATACGGGGGAGTTTTTCATCTTATATTTCTATACGATATATTTAAGCAATATCACAATCAATCACACTGTTTTTCCTGAGTATCAGCATGTTTGCAAATGTAACTGTCCAATAAACAAGAAGCTAATATTGTGAGGAACATTTCATAATATTGTCAATAATTCGCTTTATTTTACAAACAAAAACAGTTTAAGATTTATAAACTATATATTTGAATACAGAGAGAGAGAGAGAGAGAGAGAGAGAGAGAGAGAGAGAGAGAGAGAGAGAGAGAGAGAGAGAGAGAGAGAGAGAGAGAGAGAGAGAGAGAGAGAGAGAGAGAGAGAGAGAGAGAGAGAGAAGCAATTGATTAATCGCGATTAAAGTTTGTGTTTATTTATATATTTAAGAATATACATGTATAAACTGTATATAAATATTTATATAATTTATCTTATATATAAATAACACTTTTCTTATATACATGGAGGAGTGTGTATTTAAATATACATAATAATTATACACAGTACACACACATACTGTGTAAACACACACTTTTATTTTGGATGCGATTAATCATGATTAATCAATTGTCCAGCACTAATTTGTGATTAATGAAACAGATTTAGAAGATACATTTTTTAAAATTATATATAATTTAAAAAAACTTATATTTTAACTATTTTATATTAAAAATAATAATTAAAAATGAAGGTAAAAATGCGTTTGAAAACAATTAAAGGAGGCAAATATCACCCCCTAATGGAAAAAGTTACTTTCACTCACCGCTATGAACCGACCACCACACAGAACATGAATATAATATAAATGTCATATCTTAAAATCACCTAATTATCATTACCAACAAAATCCCAGAAAATACAGATATATCACTTTTGTCAATATCGCACACACCTAGTTCATTACATGGCTCTCGGAAATACTTCATTGTGATTGGTCAGGTAAAAAAAATTTTGTATGTTGATCATTAAACTGTAAAACTGTCCAATTTACAGGTAAAATTATAAAATAATTGGTTACACTTTATTTAAAGCCTATAAAATTATATTATAAAAGCACTTTTAACACATTATTTATGCATTGTAAAACACCTTTTTATGGTCTCCTGAATAATTGTAACCTCAGTCATAATATATTATAATACTCATTGATTGAACACCTTTAGAAAGTGTAATGCATGCAACTAATTTCAGATGTAACAAGGAATCTGTAAATATTATAATGCATTTTAACTTGTTTATGAAAAGCTATAATGCATTATGTATATTACGAAAACCCTTATAATGCATTATACATAAAGGTGTAAATAATTTCATGTTGTATTTCAAACTTCCAATTTCCTATATTTATTCATGTGATGAGTATCTGTGTAATAAACAGGATAACTATTGCATATATTCTGCGTCTTGATTACCGTGTCGAGTTTATTTCTTTTTTTTTGCAATAATGACCGACTGACTGCAGATTATCTCCGGTTACCTCTCCAAAAGGATCCAGATGCAATAATCAGGCACTGGTCCTATAAACGTGAATAAACTGATGCATTAATGCTGAATCACACACCGCGTGTTCTAGGTATGACGGTAAGATGGGTTCCTTGCGTCGTTGCAAGAAGCTGATGACCATGAGGGTAATGCAGTAGGATGGAAGTCCACCTTCTTCCATCTGGTCTACACAACAAATCTAATTCACACACACACACGCAAAAAAAACATCACATATTATTAAGGCATTCAGAGCATTAAAGGGTTAGTTCACCCAAAAATGAAATTGATGTCATTAATTAACCCTAATGTCTTTCCACACCCGTAAGACACAGTTTAAGATATTTTATATTTAGTCCGAGAGCGTATGCAAGTCTATGCACACTATACTGTCCATGTCCAGAAAGGGAATACAAACATCATCAAAGTAGTCCAAAGCATCGAAAATACATTTTGGTCCAAAAATAACAAAAACTACGACTTTATTCAGCATTTTCTTCTCTTCCGCATTTGTTTTCAAACCTCAAATAAAGATTCAAAAAGTCATGAATCAGCGTATTGATTCATGATTCGGATCACCAACGTCACGTGATTTCAGCAGTTTGACACGGGATCCGAATCATGAATCAATTTGTTATTTTTGGACCCAAATGTATTTCCGATGCTTCAAGAGACTCTAATTAACCCACTGATGTCTCATATGGACTACTTTGATGATGTTTTTATTCCCTTTCTGGACATGGACAGTATAGTGTGCATACACTTGCATACGCTATCGGACTAAATATAAAATATCTTAAACTGTGTGTGAAGATGAACGGAGGTCTTACGGGTGAGGAACGACATTAGGGGGAGTCATTAATGACATTAATTTCATTTTTGGGTGAACTAACCCTTTAAAATTCTTTATGATTAAAAAAAAAATCCATGTACTATTATATTTAACTAATGTTCATATAACATAACTTGTCATGTTTCAGACAACACTAAGAACCACAACGAAACATGTAATTTAGTGTTTGTTTGTTTTTTAAACCTACATACTCACAAATAGCACTGTGCACATCAGTCTTACCTTAGCCCAGTATCTGAAGCATGTGACTAGCGGGACGAGTTGCGGTTCCAGACTCGACATCTCTGCCAAATATGCTGTTGTTAAGCATGCACTTTCATTGCCTGCACTGACTTTGCAGATCAGACCACTTCAAAAGATCAAAAAAAGATATATAACATATGTTTAAAAAGAGAAAACTCTTCCTCTGTCAATGAATTTAACACACAATACCATTCAAAAGGGTGGGGTCAGTAAGAAACAAGTCTCTTCCGCTCAGCAAGGCTGCATTTATTTGATCAAAAATACAGTACAGTGAAATATTACTACAATTTAAAATACCCGTTTTCTACGTGAATATATAATAAACTACAATTTATTCCTTTGATCAAAGCTGAATTTTCAGCATCATTAGTGTCACATGATCCTTCAGAAATCATTATAATATGATGATTTGATGCTCAAGAAACATTTCCTATTGTTATCCATTTTGAAAACAGCTGTGCTGCTTCATTTTTTTTTGATCCTTTGAGGAATAAAATTCAAAAGAACAGCATTTATTTGAAATAAAAATATTTGGCAACATTGAATATGCCTTTACAGTCACTTTTGATCAATTTAATGCAACCTTGCTGAATAAAATTATTAATTTATAAAAAAATAAAAATAAAAAAACGACTCTTACTGACTAGTAATGTACATTTCAATACATATAAAAATAAATAAAAAATAAACAAAATGATACATAAACATTTGAATGCAGTTAGCTTCAAATATGAACTTTGTAAAAGACTAATAAATAAGGAAGCAGACCTTGATTTCTCTTTGCACACTACTACAGGCATCCTCCTGTGGAAGTCTCCTTCCACATCGACAAAAAGATCTGCGGTTATGAAAATAAAAGAGTGAGAAAAATGAAACAAACCATCGTTATTCTATATTGGTGGTGTTTTATTGTGAATACGTTTATGCACATATTATGCTTTTATTTTATTAATAAACGCTTTTTTTAAATGTAACTAAACTTGCTAACACCCATGTCCTTGTTACATGTCATATAGTAATAACAGTAAATTAAGCATAATTACATGCAACTAACCCTTAACCAAATCCTAATCCTACCCTAACCCTATAGTAAGTACATGTAGTTAATTAATATTACTTAAATATATAATTACACTGTAACAATTACACCTTAAAATAAAGTTTAACCAACTTTAGTGTAGGGTTCAATTCTCACTATTAACTAGTTCATGCATATCACTAGGATATTGACTGTTTATTAGCACTTATAAAGCACATATTAATGCCTTATTCTGCATGATCATATTCTACATCCTTTAATCCTACCCAATACCTACACTTAACAACTACCGCACTAACTATTTAATAAGCAGTAATTAGGAGTTTACTGAGGAAAAAGTCATAGTTATTAGTTAGTTGATAGTGAGAATTGGAACCTAAACTAAATTGTGATGTATCAGCTATTTTATTTTTGGGCAGAAATTTCAGTATCAGTGAGTCTCAAACTCCATTTTCCTCCATTTTTACCATGGCCAATTATAACACTTTATTTTTTACTTTCACAGCTTTTCAACTTACCGCTTTTTGAGAGATGCTCTTGAGCCACAAGCAGAATATCAGGATGCTGGAACTGAGGAGAGATTTTTTTTCTTAATTACAAAACCCTTATTGACCAAACTTCCTCAGCAAAAGTAAAAGATCATTGCAAAAAAAAAAAAAAATTCAAAGCGTGACCAAACCTACTCAAAAATTGTACACTGTTTGATCAAAGAAACCGAATTATACCATGGTCTGTCTGAACTCTGAATACTCTATTCTGATTTGTGGAAGGTGTGCAAATAAATTGTCAGTTTAGTCAATTGTGAGTTTAATGGTCAATAGTCAGTTTAATCGCTGTTTTATATTAATGCGCTGTTTTCATTAGCCACGTTTCCATCCAAAGTTGCACATTTAACTTTGACACTGCGAATAAAGCTCAGCAATTTCTCAGGCATTTCAGAACAACCAAAACAGCATTCTCCACGATTACGTCATTTTTGCCACGCGCACCTTCACGCTTGTGCGGACGCATCGAATGTAAACCAAGCTGTAATCTTATCCAATACCTAAACTTAACAACTACCTTAAGTAAGACGCCTGTATGAATACTAAAATACTCATCCAAAACTTAGACTTTCTAGACTGTGTTATGTTGTTAAGTGAGCAGGATATATTATTAACACCTCACTGTTATTTATACACAACTTGTAACAACATTTGGATGCAATAAATACATTAAGGCGATTCTAAGATGATATTCTATGCGTTTGTCGTGTACTATAGTCTGTTAATCATCACAGCGCCACCCTCAGGCTGAATAACGCAAGGACATTATAATTCAGCCAAAAGTGTATCTGTTGTTCTCAGCGATTAGGATATAAAGCTTACAAAATGTTTGTCAGAAACTAGCACTTAGGCCCAGAAACTGGCCTACCTAAATTTATGGCCAGGAGCCTCTACTGTAATAAGTAGTAATTAGTAGTTTATTGAGGCAAAAGTCAGTTAATAATGGGATTTTGACCCTAATCTAAGGTGTGACCCTTGTTTTTAATGCACACTGAGAAACTTAGTAAATGTGTTTCCATTGTAGTTTAAGTACACATTTGTCTTGTATGTTTTTATTCACATTTATGCAGATCTTGGTGTTTCTATTCACCAGTTTTTTTTTAGATATACCAAAATGCACACAAAAATAGGTGGAAACGTAGCTAGTGAAGCATACACACATACATCACTCCCACTGTTTTCATTGAAGCAAAATGCTACATTATATTTCTAAGCAACGAGGAGGTAACATCGCTGGTTTTGAAGTAATTAAACTCACAGCTTCGTTGTTAATAGACAGAAACGCCTCACAGACGCAGATAATCAACACAAACATCTCTCTTGATAAGATAAGAATTCAAATAAATGCTATAATTCGTTCATTCAAATAAAATGTATATCTCTGTGTCTGACTCAAAGTGGGCAGAATGCTAGATCTAACGAGCCATTACTAACCAAAATAACCATCATTTCTACCCATTTTCTGATCAAATATTGCGCTGCAAACATCAATAACAGCTTTAAGTTGTCAATGCTGGCCTATGACCTTGGTATAATCAGGAAAATCCACAGCTAGCTGTGCATTAAACTATTTTAACGCACTCCACTTCGTGCCGGGTGGTTCGTTGCCTTCATATTATTAAAATCGTTACAACTAGTTATGGATTATCCCTTATTAAAGGACTTTAAAATGCATATGCCATGGTTTATGTGTTAGCTATCATAGTGTACACAAGGCAAATTGTGATACTGTGTCTAAATGTCAGTGATAATTAGCTTGCATCAGGGGTTTGAGACAATAATAGCTCATCTTCATCCTGCACAAGTCTGATAAGAGCCTTAATAATTGATATATTACTTCGTAATGCCAGTAATAACAACTGAAGAAAGTCAAGTTCACTTCATGCTAGGTTTAGTCAAGCTGTTGTGGCACTGCACAGTCTAGCTAGAATTTCTTAATACTTACACAAATGTAGTTTCAAAAAAGGAAAGCATGATCAAATTGAAAAAAATACCCATTTTAAATGTAAATCATTTGCTCATAAGATAAAGCCATACGATATACTAAAAGGTTAATTGTGAGACTATTAAGCACTTCATACTCACATGGGATGGAAACTTAACATCAATGTTTACATCAGAATCTTTGAAGCCGAACTTGGTGCAGGAAGATCCATATAACCTGAATTGGCATTCTGAAGGGGAAGAGAGAGTCAAATGTATGGAGGAAGCATTAGAGCTGCACAATTAATAATTAAAAGATTGCAGACTCGATTCAAACACCCACATGATTCGTTCAAAAACACTGATTCATTCAGTAATGAAACGTGAAGTCTTTAAGTGAGTCACTGAATAATTTATTCAAAAACACTGATTCATTCAGTAATGAAACGAAGTCTTTATGAGTCACTGAATCAATCATTCAAAAGATTTGTTCAAAAACACTGATTCATCCAGTAATGAAACGAAGTCTTTATGAGTCACTGAATCAATCATTCAAGAGATTAGTTCAAAAACACTGATTCATCCAGTAATGAAACGAAGTCTTTATGAGTCAATGAATCAATCATTCAAGAGATTAGTTCAAAAACACTGATTCATCCAGTAATGAAACAAAGTCTTTACGAGTGAGTCATTGAATCATTCATTCAAAGTTGTTTATTCAGAATCGTGATGTCTATTTTGAACAAAAAAAGTGAGTCTCAATGTCCCCCGAATCGTGCAGCTCTAGAAAGCATCAAATAAAGGATTCAACGAGCTTTGCATACCTGGAAGGAAAGGTTGAAGGACTTTCTGAATGAGAGCAAGAATATTTTGGCGTTGCTTCAAATCCTGGTCGTTCAAACCAAACTCAGTGACCACACTTTCTAGTGCAGAGCTGATTAAATGACACTGTGCTTTTCCAGGAGCCGGTATGTTCAACAGCAGCGTCAGCTTCTGCAGTTCCTGTAAGGAGAAGACACATTTCAGCCATAAATTACAAGCACAGCAGTTTGAGCATGATCATAATTTTGTAATATGATTCCTCACCCTGGCTTTCTTCCTATGGGATCGTTCTCTGATGTGAGCGAGCGCTGGCGAGATGTCTTCACAGAACACCTTACATTTATCACATCTGAACTTGAGGTTTGACTAATAAGAAGGCATAAAAAAAACTAAATCAACAACAATAATGATCAATGCACAAAGTTTGTTTGTTTGTTTTTTAAATTGATCAAAAATGACTTTTCATGGTTATAATTACAGTGTTTCCCACAGATTCGAAAGCAATGTGCGGTGGTGGAGGTGAGGGCCGGTGGGGGGTGTTCATTTTTTCCAGCCAGAAAATTATTCTAATTGGCCTCTTGGCATTGGATTTCTCTATTTTAACCTTAATTACTACACTAATTGTTATATAAATAATATAAATATTAGAAGAAAATTTTTAAGTGGTCATTAATGGACCATAATAATTGCACAAATAGTATTTAGTACCAAAAGATCTCCTCAAAATATTCAACAAATATTACTAAACTAAAATATAGTTTATTTAATAACATTTAATCTATTGAAAAATGGTGTACAGTCACATTTGACTATGATAGTAAGAAATATCTCAGGGCTAAATACAAGAGCATAACATCACAATCAAAGCATCTTTATTGAAAAATAACTCAATATTTGCGCGCTGAGAGACGCGTGCGCACTTTGGGACGAGTGCACAGAGACAGATCTTCATCGCAAGTTTTCATTCGCGTCTTCTGGCTACACAAGGGGGATGATGGCGAAAACGGCTGTCATATTCGGACATACGGCAGCACTCGCATGCATTGAACAAAGTTTACAAAGAGAGACCGTTTTGCCCACATTTTTATCGCTGTTGTTTTATTGTATAACTGAGAAGCCAGCACGTGTAGCCATCGACAGAAACATACATAAATCATTATTTTCAAGTTACAACCCATATTAAAGGGTTACTTCAGCGATTAGCATATGGCTTTGTATCAGTAGAAACCCTGGAGTATATTCAAATGATTGTGCTTTCCCCCCTAATATCCCCTGAGACAAGAGATTTATGCATTTTATTTCTGGAAAAATTCCTCCTATGATGTAAATTGGCGATATTTGCATCATAGGAGGAATGTTTGCCCAAAGGCAAAAGACTACAGCCAGCAGAGGGAGCCGTTTCCACATGTTTTGAATCCGCGCATGGGGGATGGAGATCACACTCAGCTTGCAGGGAGAGCTCAGCTGGCAGCTACAGGCACTCATTTAAACGGAGCTATGGTGAGCAATGTAAGTCTTTTAACTTCTCAAATTAATTTCAATGAAAGTTAAGCTTGCAAAGGCATGAACTGAAACGCACCAGACTGAACTCGCGTTGTGAATGTATGCCGCGAGTGTAGTCGCGATTACCTCAGGTCTCATCACTCCTGCAGTTAGTGCTCAGTGCTGTGACACTCGCGCGGCGACTCACTCATTATATTGAACAGACACGTTCAGTTTTTAATTGTAGTGTCTTCTCTGACTCAGTCACAGTAATCAAGTTGGTGGCGTTGGGAATGGCACAGGGCAGCGAAGCATTCTGGGAATTGTAGTCTTTCATCCCCATGGGACAAAAATACATTTTATGTCTTTTCTCAGGCTAAAAGACACCAAATTCAAAATTAATTTCAAATTTTGACTGCATTGATGACCCAGATTAAATACAGATTCATCTTCCCAGCGCTGAAGTACCCCTTTAAAGATGGGTCATCAGATGTGAGATGAACCGCGGTGCAAGTGCGTCCCGGCACATTTTACACTGGATCCCGGTTGGGAAACACTGGTCTATTCAAATGTATTGATTGACACAGCGCTGGTTTGTTTAGAAATAATGAGAGCGCCGTGACCATGCACGCTGCCACGTGATGAACACGTGTCGCAACTCTGTTATTCAACTGCTCTGGTTTTAACTGTTATGCCACACTAAATGCGCCAAAATGCAACAAAACTTGATTAAGACTTACGGTCAAATGCAACAAAAGACGAAGCAATTTGTGGTGGCCGGTGTTGATTCTGTGGCGGTCCACCACAAATTAGTCTATGTGTGGGAAACACTGCAATTATATCTCAAAAAAAAAAAAATACTGCTCTTTTAAACTTTCATTTATCAAAGAATCCTCAGAGAATCCTGAGTTTCCACAAGAATATGAAGCAGTAGAACTATTTTCAACACTGATAATAACCATAAACGTTTCTTGAGCATTATATCAATGATTTCTGAAGGATCATGTGACACTGAAGACTGGAGTAATGATGCTGAAAATTCAGCTTTGATCACAGGAATAAATAACATTTGAACATATATTCAAATAGAATATTAGTTATTTTATATTATAAAAATATTTCTAAATTTTACTGTATTTTTATTAAATAAATGTAGCCTTGGTGAGTATTATTTCATTAAAAAATCTTAACTAAGTGAATTAAAGTGTAGTAAATGTGATTTTATAAACAAAGCCTGTGAAGTGATATTTAATGCACTTCATGATATTGAATATAAAAAAATGGAACACATACATATACATATATATATATATATATATATATATATATATATATATATATATATATATATATATATATATATATATATATATATATATATATATTCCCTTCTCATATCAATATGGTACAAGATGCAAGTCAATGTGATAAACAAGTCAAAAGTAGTCAGAATACATTACCTAAAATGAGCAATCTAGATTATATTACAATTTGTCACTTCTGTCAATCATCTGTCCTCAGTTAATAAAAGCATGAAAATTTGCCATTTAACTTAAAAAGAACATTATTAAAATCATCCTTTATTTATGCTTTATTAAGTGACAAACTTAACTTTATGTTTGGATCAGTAGCCGATACCATTTTATAAGTAATCTACTCAGCACTGCTGTTTAATATATGCTTCAATATTAAAATCACAGCACTGATAATTGAAAACATGTAGCATTGTATTACCAATATGCTATTTCAATAAATATGGTATTCCTTCTACCTTCCACTAGGGCTGTCACTTTTTATTCGATATTCGAATATGCATTCGAATATGGCGTGAAATATCCGTAATCGAACTATAAATAAACTATCCGGTTTTTAAAGTGCCATGTAGTGCATTTTTTACAGGCGGGTGCATTTACATGGAGCACTGTAATGGGTTTAAAAGTCCAATCTGAATGAAAGTGCTCCATATAAACACCTCAATCGTATTAAAAATGCCCAAACTGAATGAAATTGTAATCGGTTTGAGATGTGTGGGATCCACCTTTTCATGAATCGATCAAACGAAACAGATATTCGAGAGTCGTAGATATTCGAAAATATTCGAACACATTGCTTGATATTTGATATCAGTTCGAATTAGATTTTTTTTTTAAATGACAGCCCTACCTTCCACAGTTTTTTAAGAATATCTCCTATCGAAATATTTGCACAGAATTGGCAATTCGGTTAGTTTATAACTTCCAAACCTCTTTCTGGTCACAATCACTGCCTTCGGCTTCTAAGCACAGCTGTAAAACATCCCGTCTAGTGAGGCAGCTGTCAATCGACACCATCCTGCTCTTCTCCCTCCAACTATGCATGCTGTCTGACAGACAAATGAGACAGACAGATATTAGACACATTTCAATCTAAACTTAAAGGATTAGTTCACCCAAAAATGAAATTGTCGTCATTAATGACTCACCCTAATGTCGTTCCTCACCTGTAAGACATCTTCAGACACACTTTAAGATATTTTATATTTAGTCCGAGAGCGTATGCAAGTGTATGCACACTATACTGTCCATGTCCAGAAAGGGAATAAAAACATCATCACAGTAGTCCATATGAGACATCAGTGGGTTAATTAGAATCTCTTGAAGCATCGAAAATACATTTGGGTCTAAAAATAACAAAAACTACAACTTTATTCAGCATTGTCTTCTCTTCCGGGTTTGTTTTCAACCCGCGAAAAAAGATTAGAACAGTCATGATTCAGCGTATTGATTCATGATTCGGATCACGTGTCAAACTGCCCAGCTGCTGAAACATGTGACATTGGTGATCCGAATCATCGATACGCTGACTCATAACCGTTCGCATCTTTATTTGAGGATTGAAAACAAACTTTATTGCATACACTTACATACGCTCTCGGACTAAATATAAAATATCTTAAACTGTGTCTGAAGATGAACGGAGGTCTTACGGGTAGGTCTAACAACATTGCGTGAGTCATTAATGACATCAATTTCATTTTTGGGTGAAACCCTTTAATTAAACGATAGCGTATCCATGTGTTTTACCATGTCTGTCTCGTCGTTCTCTCCAGTTCCTCCGCTCGGCAGGTGAACCCCTCTGGAATCGGTCCGGGTGAGAAGGACTCTGTCCAAACACTCTTCCTTCAGACAGCGAGCTGGCTTTGGCTCTTCTATTCCCGTCACTTTCAAACGGTCGACCGTGACCCCACTTCGTTTTAGGGCTGTAACTGCGTTCATGGCTCACATGGTCACGTCCCAACGGGCTCCTCCAGCTCTCCTCTTCATCCGTTTCCTTCTGCCTCCTGTATCGTGGAGAGAACTTCCTGTTTCCCTTATCAGCCATTGTGGATCTAATAAAGAAATAAAGATTAATATGAAGGAAGAATAAGATTAAAATATTTAAAATCCTAGTGATAAAGTGCTCCTTTCACAGCAGCATTGATTATGAGGATTCATAAAACACAAAGTGATTAACAATAATCCTTAAAGGGGGGGTGAAATGCTGTTTCATGCATACTGAGCTTTTTACACTGTTAAAGACTTGGATTCCCATCCTAAACATAGACAAAGTTTCAAAAACTAATGTTGGACGTTTGATGGAGTATTTCTGTGTCAAAAATACTCCTTCTGGTTTCTCACAAGTTTCGGCGAGTTTTTTTCGAGTATGGGTCTATTTGACGTTAATAAGAGCGGAAGGTCCTTGTATGGGCCGTACGGGCTCTTCTCCCGGTAGGGTGCGCGCGCGCGTGACTAGAGCACGCTGTAAACAGTCTCTCAGCTGCAGATCCAGTCGTCCGTGAACGGCGCCGCGCTCCACTTTATTCCTATGGGTGACGTCGAGCGACTTCAACGCCTCAGCACAGCATTCCGGGAAGGCAGCGCTGCATTTGAACCGATTTGAACGCAGAAATGACGGGAAGCTTCACAACATCGTTTCAGTTGCGTCTCAAAATGGATTTACACGCCACTGCTGTCACAGGACTTTACCAAATCATACCAAAGAAGTGTGTTTCTGACGGAGCGGTCCCAGCGATAAAGCTTCGACGGTGAGTTAACTTAAACTGCTTCAAATGTCTCTGCTATTGGCTACCGTCGCATGAGTAAACATCAGTAAACGACACGATCGCGTGCTTCGTCATTCAAATGCGCTAACGGTTACTCCATTGTTGTTCTCTGTATAACGTTACAGTATTCTGACGTGCAAAACCGTTTTGCTTGCTACTTCTAAGGTCTAGTCGCATACAATAGTCCATAAACCGAATCATGTCCTCATAAACTGCAAGTAAAGACACAGAAATGTGGAGAGGCCATTAAATACAGTAACTTACATACCACAGAGACGGACGTCCTGCTGTTGCCGTTTCTCCTGTTCAATTTATTTCTCCCTCAGATTTGATTGTGGATCATTATCTGTATTAGCTGAGATAGATGGGTTTCTCCACGCTTGAGGACGTCACCGCTTTGCGCGCTGGTCATTCTTTAGCTCCGCCCACACGATACGCCTCCAGGCGCTCGTTTTTTTCCGGAAAGACTCGGTACAGCCTATATTTATTTTATAAATATGATAAAACTAAAGACTTTTCGGAGATATGAAGGATGCAATACTACTCTATAGGTACTCAAGATTGACATGAGATTGACTGAAACTGAGTGTTTCACCCCCCCTTTAAGCCCTATTTGGACAGTTATTGTTTCTCATGTGGATGTCCGTAAAAATACATTTGCATGCCACCTCAGTGCTAAAACTCGTGCATTTGGATGGTGATATATTCACAGTGGAAGAGCGAGTAGTTTTGTGATCCTGTGCACCTGGGAACGCAGCTCACGTGGCCATTCTCGCCAATAACCGATTGTATGCTGTAAATAAAATGTCATATGCTTGGTATAATAAGAATAAATGCATATTTAATTTAATAATAGGCAAATAATATCTCAATTATTTAAATCGGTGTAAAAACAGGAAGATATATAGACGTGCAGTTCATTGTTTTCGGTCTTGTATTTTATCTCAAAATAAAGGATGTCATTTTCTTCCACATGGAAATAACGGCCCATTTAAAATGTTTACGAGCTTTTCTTTTTCTTTTTTGAGCGGTGATGAAATATATTGCTCTTGTAACTTTCCAGCATTTCTGTAATAAAAGTCTAGATCTTTAAAATGCATCGAAAAACTACCACGAAGCGCAACTGTACGGTGCAATGGAGTGGTCAAAAAGGATATAAACAGTGAATTTTGAAACGCTACACATTCTTGGAAACGGGTGGTGGGAGAAAAACAGACATTCTGGATTCTGACGGCAATAAAAAAATAAAATGAAATAAAATCACAGACTAGCCCATGTTAATGATGAAAATAACTTACGACCCCACAAGAAACAATTATTGTCCGAATAGGCTTCGGTATTAATTCATAAGTAATTATTAATCCTTTAAAGGCACATTATGTTGTTTTTCACGGATCGCCAATGGCACGCGATCCGAATCATGAATCAATACGCTGATTCATGACGGTATTAATCTTTATTTGAGGATCCAAAACAAAATCGGAAGAGAAGACAATGCTGAATAAAGTCGTAGTTTTTGTTATTTTTGGACCAAAATGTATTTCCGATGCTTCAGGAGATTCTAATTAACCCACTGATGTCTCATATGGACTACTTTGATGAGGTTTTCATTCCCTTTCTGGACAGTATAGTGTGCATACACTTACATTCAAAGGACAGAAAGCCCTCAATCTAAATCTAAAATATCTTAAACTGTGCTCCGAGGATGAATGGAGGTCTTACGGGTGTGGAACGACATTGGGGTCATGGAGTCAATAATGAAAGAAATTTCATTTTTGGGTGAACTAACCCTTTAATCTAATCCCGTCCAAATAGGGCTAACGTCAGTAAAGATCACTGAGATCTTTACTGAGAGTGCGTAAAGTCCTGGTTAAAAAGTCTCATTTCTCTGGATTTAAACATTCTTGGAAACATTTGTGATAATTTAAGTGCACAAGTCAAGAAAATATATGACACTGTTCTAGTGGTTTTAGGATATTTTTAATCAAAAAAATCTTACATATTGTGCCTTAAATGAATGTTGACGTGCATTCAATGTTTAGAGACTCTATGGACTCAATTTCGACTGACTGGGGATTATTAACATGGATCAAAGAACAGATAGCGCAATATTTCTACGCGTATGATGTGAAAGTATTAAATAGTAAGTTAAAACACGAGCAGAGTTCCTGAATATCGGCTGATTTTGCCCGAGGACAAAGAGCAGCTCGCGAGAACTGCCGCGTCATACATGAGCCAAAATGACATCAAAACCAACACGGCAGCCTGTTTAACGTGCTCATGCCACACTCACCCAAACTAACACCAGCCTTGCTTCATAAACGCGACATCTTTGTGGTTCCCGTGAGTTTTCTGGTGACTGTAACATGCAGGTGTCTGAGACTGACTGACCTTGCGTCACTTCCGCCGGCTGCACTACTGTCAATAATCTGGCTGGCGTTCGTCTGTCCTCAGTTAATAAGAGCATAAAAAATAGCCGTTTATTTCTTAATAAAGGTTGACTTAATAATTTGCTTTTTAAGTGACAAACTTGACTTCTAACATTGAAATCGTTAATATCCCAAACGACTTTCAACTTCCGGGTCCTACGTGACTTCAAAATAAAGCTGCTTCTCGTCATTTAAAGCGGCAGGGCTTATTTTCCAACTTTTATTATGTTACATTATCAAAAAATATATTTATTGATTTAGATGGGTTTTTTTCCACCTAATCAATATTTTAATTTTAAACAATGTTTTATTTATTTTTTAATCTCATTTGTTATTATTTATTTATTTGTACAGTTTTTTGTCACCCTTCCTCATAAAAAAAAAATCCTTGCACTTGGGTAGATCATAAAATACTCAAAATACATACATTTCTGTCAAATATAATTTATGCATAATGTCAACAAAAAACCATTTAAAAGTACCCAAAATCCACTGGAAAACCACAGACTTGGCAACCCAAGCCACAATAGAGAGTAAAACTTGAGTTAATTGGTTCGTTTGGATTCAACAAGCTGCTACAAGAGAAAAGGGTAATAAAATACCCCAAAGTTGAATAAATACTCCCACATGCAAATTCTTTTATTAATATAGCAAAAGCGCATAATACTCTTTAAAGTACCCTGTAAAGATTATGGTAAAATATAAATGAATACAGTATTCCTTCAGTGCTATGTTCCCACAGCAGTACTATTTTTTAAGAATAAGTCTTTTCTAAATCATACAAATAATATCCATAATGCATGTTAATGTAAATTTAAAATCTCTACTCATGAAATTAACGCTGAAGCGTAGAGCAATTTAGTAGTGCTTTATTTAGCTTATCACAGTATTCAGTCCATTGTTACTAATAACATACATTTACATTAGTAAAACATGGAATGTTTTGAAATCTAATTCAATTGCAATTTTACAAGCATCAAGGCACACTAGAACTTGAATAAAAGGGCCAGTTAAAAAGAACATTATGCAACAATGGCAAACATTTCCTATTCAAACAGAATTAGAGTTTTAGTTACAGTTATACTCCATTCATCTGCTACAACGTGTTGCAGTGAATGATGCAAATCTGTTAGTGTCACTTTAGTTTAAATGTGCTATAAATCAAGAAACCCTTTTGAATCACAAGTTGGAAAAAAAGGCCTTTAAGCTACTGGTGATTTTTAAGGAACTCTTCCATATAGACAGCAAGAGCCTCCACATCTTCAACAGTCACCGCGTTGTACAAGGAAGCTCGGATGCCACCGACAGACCTGAGAACAGTGAGAGAATCGTGAGACAGGACAGAGTCGAAGTACTATCATTAGTGCTATTCCTCCACACATTATAGTTCCCCTTTTTAATCCACTTAGAAACGTGCCACGTTTTATTTTATGTCACCATACTTGACTGTTCAACTATTCATGTAACTATATTTAAATAAGGAAAACGTGGAGGTGTTTGGTCGCTTCTAACTTGATCTCTGTTTGGTACCATAGTGATTGAACTGGTCTTAGTGGGCTAAGCTAAATGAAAATAAAATAAATTACCGCGCGTCAGAGAGATTAAGAGCGCGCACTCAGACGAGAGAGGTATGTATCAATTCACTTAGTTAAGGGAATAACATAGTTTAATATGAAAAAGCGAGGAAGTATGCCTTTAAACCAAGACAGACATGGATATGTGCCCAAAGTGGATGAAAGACAATTACATCTGCTCTGCCCAGTCAGGGCACTCAGAACATATGTTGAGCAGTCATCCCACTTCAGACAGTCAGAGCAGCTCTTTGTCTTTTTGTCTGGTCACCAATCAAAGTCTATCCAAATGGCTAGTCGACGCTATTGCTTTAGCTTGTGATTCTTTGGACCAACAATGCCCCGTAGGTGTTAAGGCTCGCTCCACCAGAGGCATGGCCTCTTTATAGGCGTGGTCCAGTGGAGTTTCTATTGGGAGTCTCTTTAGTACAGCAGGCTGGTCCTGACTGTCTACATTTACCAGATTTTACAAATGCTGCTAATGCCAGATGATGCTAAAATGTACACATTGCACCTTTAAATAAATGCTTGTCAGTGCATTTGACAAATACATCAAGAGTTTTTCAATGTGTTCGTGCAGCATAACCCTCCATAAAAGCAAATGAAAATGTTTGATGATAAACTGGTGTGCAATAACTACAAAATGTCATATTTTCCTAATTTTACACAATACCTGTGACCTTTAAGTGAGATCATGCCAAGTTTAGAGGCACCATCCAGGAAGGACTTCTCAAGACTTTCATCTCCATCCTTCTTTCCGATGCGGAATGGAATGTTCATGCGGCTTCGACACGCCACGTCCACAGGACATCTGAAACATTGTGTAGAGTCAGAGGGGAAAAGGGCGAGAAGTCATTTTGACAAAACATAAAAGTCTGAACAGAGATCACAACGTGAAAACACTGCAAAAAAAAAAGAGTCAAAATGATATATACACCGATCAGGCTTAACATTATGACTGACAGATGAAGTGTTGGGTCAGAGCATCTCCAAAACTGCAGCTCTTGTGGGCTGTTCCCGGTCTGCAGTGGTCAGTATCTATCAAAGTGCTTCAAGGAAGGAACAGTGGAGAACCGGCCACAGGGTCATGGGCAGCCAAGGCTCATTGATGCACATGTGGCGTGGAGGTTGGCGTAGCACCTGCACGTGTGGTCCGATCAAACAGACGAGCTACTGGAGCTCAAATTGCTCAAGAAGTTAATGCTGGTTCTGATAGAAAGGTGTCAGAATACACAGAGCCTGTCCACCACCGAAAGAGCCAACAGTGGCACGTGAGCATCAGAACTGGACCACAGAGCAATGGAAGAAGGTGCCCTTGTTTGATGAATCACGTTTTCTTTTACATCACATGGATGGCCGGGTGCGCATGTGTCGTTTACCTGAGGAACACATGGCCCCAGGATGCACTATGGGAAGAAGGCGAGCCGGCGGAGGCAGTGTGATGCTTTGGCCAATGTTCTGCTGGGAAACCTTGGGTCCTGCCACCCATGTGGATGTTACTTTGGCACACACCACCTACCTAAGCATTGTTGCAGACCATGTTCACCCTTTCATGGAAACGGTGATCCCTGCTGGCTGTGGCTCTTCCAGCAGGATAATGCTCCTGCCACAAAGCAAAAATTCAGGAATGGTTTAAGGAGCACAACAACAAGTCTGAGGTGTTGACTTGGCCTCCAAATTCCCCAGATCTCAATCCAATCGAGCGTCTGTGGGATGTGCTGAACAAACAAGTCCGATCCATGGAGGCCCCACCTCACAACTTAAAGGACTTAAAGGATCTGCTGCTAACATCTTGGTGCCAGATACCACAGCAAACCTTCAGGGGTCTAGTGGGAGTCCATGCCTCGACGGGTCAGCAAAAGGCGGACCAACACAACATCATAATGTTATGCCTGATCTGTGTATATATACTTCCTTAGTATTTTTGTAGTTTTTTTCCCCAGCACAAAAATCTAAATATTCTGAAATCAAGATGCATTTACTTGATAATCAAAGTCTTGTTTTCTGAAAAATGTGTCAAAATTAACTGAGTTTATGCTTAAAATATGAAAAATAAGGTTAATTCAAAAGAAAAACAAGATTATTCTCTTACCTCTCTGACAGATATTTTTTCTTGTTTTAAGCAAAACCTCACTTAATATATAAATTTGTTTAATGAAAAATTCATCATTTAGCTTCTCAAGTAAATGCATCTTGATTTATTATTGTTTACATATTTGTGCTGGGGGGAAAAAATACAAAAATACTTAGGAGAAAGTCTTTTTTGCAGAGCAGATGCAATAACTGATTTTGTACTAAAATACTTTTTCCTTAATTTTTATTATTAAGAATAACCTTCCATACAAGAGGATTACATTTTAACTGCAAAATTGTTAGTATGTGACTGAGTCAAAATCACTGATCACTGACGAGTAGAATCCATTGGATTGGTTGATGATGTCGTAGACGATGGCAGATTTCTGTTTGTTTAGCTTTTCCATGGCGTCTGCTCCTCCGCTGTTCCTGATCCACTCCAGAACCAAGCCCATAATGTAAATACTGCGCAAAAACAAATATGCACAAGTTAATATTACATAACGGTTAATACTTTGATCAAATGTTAACGAGTCTATAAGGCACACACTAAATTATAAAGGGGTTCCTGCTGAAATTTAGAAAAGGAGCGTATTGTTTTCATAAATATCCTAAAGTTAGACAAATCAACTTGGAATAATTGTTCATTTTTGCCTATAACCTGTCAAAAGTTTGGAAACATTACGTTTTTTTTTATGTTTTTGAAAGAAGTTCCTCTTTCACCAAGGATGTATTTATGATTTTAAAAAAATAAAGTAAAAACAGTAATATTGTGAAATATTATAAATTTAAAATAACTGTTTGCTGTTTAAATGTTCAGTGTCGCATGACCCTTCAGAAAATCCTAATTTGAGGTTGATTTCTCAAAAAATGAGCTTTCAGTAAGATTTTGTTTGGGTTAAGTACCAAATGCTTCCACTAGATAATATTTCTCCCAGTAATTTCCAATTTTTTAACACGAACAACTGAAAAAGTGTGACTATTTTTATTCAGGACCATTTAACCTTTTCGACTTTTAGATTTTTTTGTATGTGTTGGTAAAGAGCCAAAACCTTTACCAAGTTTCATGCCATTCCCATGAAGCAAAAAAAAAGAAATGTGGGTCACTAAATGACCAAATAGCACCAGAGGGTTAAGAAATATATTTTATTGTCAGTGTTGAAACCATCTGTTGCGGTTTTATTTGTTTATTTATATATATTTTTGATTGAAACCATGATACACTACTATTCAAAGTAGGGCTGGGCGATATGGCCCAAAAAAAAAATCCCTGATTTTTTGCCAAAAAATTCGAATTACGATTTTAATCGATTTTTTTTTTTCCCCTCCTACTTAAAATCAATCTGCATGACAAAGAAATTGTTCAAAACAAGTTTTAACTTTATTTTGTTTAGGTACAATATTTGCAGCTTGGTAGACCTGGGGTGCCAAACTTTCAGCATGGGAATAACCCAGACCATTCCACAGTATAAATGGGCACCATATCTTTTGCAATATACAGTATACATATCAAAGGTTTATTAATTGATATGCAGATCAAATTAACTTTTATTAACAACAGCAATGTGCAAAAAAGTATAGGAAAAATTGAAATATATATGCTAATGATATTATTAAATATAGATTACCATTGTTCTTCAATATTCTCACACTGAACTGACCGATAGCTTCAGTTATTATAAAATGAGCTCTTTACTTGCTTTCTGTGTAATTTAGTTTTTCATGAGACTTGGTGACTTCGTACTTTTCTCCATATATTAAGGAGTGTAAATGGCTAATAAATCAATAAGTGCTCTTCTGCTGGTTATAGTGGTGGGCACTGCATATCTTTTTTTAATAAAAAATGCTTGTTTGCCACAAAATGGATTAAACATTAAACTAAAATAATATTTCTTTCACAAGACCCCTTTACACTTTTAGTTTTACAAACCATCACATTAAAAATAGCATATTTTGGATATTTAGAGCTTTGAAGTGCTGGAAATAAGTGTAGTAAGTGTACAAATAAGTGTACGAAACCATTGGAAAGTGCTTGAATTTCAATCTCAAAAGGTTGTACGAATCCTGAGATAAATAATGACTACAACATTAAATCCATGTGGTTTTACTACAGTAAATCATGGTGAATGTTGGTGATTTGTGACTGAAACCCCTGACCTTCGCTCATGTTGTCTCCACGTCAGCTCTGTTTGATCTGATATCTGTGGTTCAGAAGAGATAATTCTGCGCCGAACGCTTCCACTAGATCACAATAGCGCTGTTATTAATTCTGTGGTGAATTTAAACGCTCTCTCACTGGATCTCCAGCGCTGTGTATCGTGTCTGTCACGAGATCTGCCCGTGTATGAGCTCGCGCTGCGTTCATTGTCCGCGCAGCTCAAATGAGCGCAGTTCCGTTCAGACTTCAAACACACTTTGCAGCGGGGTATTTTTAATAGTTCTGTGAAATACTGAACCAATTACACTGGATGTTGAGACGCTATCCTTGTTGTTTGTGTATCTCTGTGGCAAACGCGCTGGGGAGGGCTGAGCCATTACGGGAGCCCAGAGGGAGCGTCGGCGGATTTTAAAGAAAAAAAACGATTTTCATTCACAAAAATCGACATGAAACTACAAACTCGAATTAATCGATAAAATCGATTTATCGCCCAGCCCTAATTCAAAGGTTAAAGCTTTTTCAGCAAGGATGCGTTAAATTGATCAAGTGACAGTAAAAACATTTATAATATTACAAAAGAGTTCAATTTCAAATAAATTCAGGTTTTTTTAAACTTTTATTCAACAAAGAATCCTGATATTTTAACATTGATAAAAAATAAGAAACATTATTATTATTAATTGAGCACCAATAATAATTGCTAATAATTTAACACTAAATCAGCATATTAGATTGATTTATGATTAACTCTAGCTAATTAACACTAACTGTTTAACTCTAGGGAAGTTGAAAAATATGCCTATTTCCAAAAAAAGTGGAGTGTTCCTTTAATGAAGACTACATGGACGCAATAGGATGAAAAAAGAAAGACACACCTGAAGCATGAAGGAGTGTTGTAGAGTGAATTATTGCCAGCCTGCACCTGATAGTCCAGTATAATCGGGCACTCTTTCAGGGCCTTGCCTATCAAATCTTCTCTGACAATGACAACCGTCACACCCGCACAGCCAACATTCTTCTGCGCGCCGGCAAATATCAGACCAAACTGTGGAAATGAACAGAGACACACAGCTTTAACTAGATATTAGGTTAGAACGTAGAATTACCATATAATACGGTCACTTTTATGATAAAGATGGTGAACTTAGGATACCAAATTTTTAAAAGAAATGCACGATAGCTGAAGAATCATCACCAACTTTTGACACATCTATCGGCCTGGACAGGAAGTTGGATGACATGTCACTGACGAGCACCACTCCTTTGGTGTCAGGGATGAAGTTGAACTCCACGCCGTGCACAGTCTCATTGCAGCAGTAATAGACGTACGACGCCGAAGGATTCAATGACCAGGTGCTGCAGTCTGGGATTTCTGAGAAAACCAAGTTTGCTTCATCACTAGAAGTTGTGTGAGGATCAAAAGTGAAACAGAAGTGTGCTTAAAGGGTTAGTTCACCCAAAAATGAAATTGATATAATTAATGACTCACCCTAATGTCATTCCTCACCTATAGGACCTCATCGTAAGACGTTCATCTTCAGAACATAGTTTAAGATATTTTATATTTATTCTGAGAGCGTATGCACACTATACAGTCCATGTCCAGAAAGGGAATAAAAACATCATCAAAGTAGTCCATATGAGACATCAGTGGGTTAATTAGAATCTCTTGAAGCATCGAAAATACATTAGGGTCCAAAAATAACAAAAACTACGACTTTATTCAGCATTGTCTTTTCTTTCGGGTTTGTTTTTAAACCTCAAATAAAGATTCAAACGGTCATGAATCAGCGGATTGATTCATGTGACGTGACATTGGTGATCCCAATCATGAATCAATCCGCTGATTCATGACCGTTTGAATCTTTATTTGAGGTTTAAAAACAAACCCGAAAGAAAAGACAATGCTGAATAAAGTCGTAGTTTTTGTTATTTTTGGACCCTAATGTATTTTCGATGCTTCAAGAGATTCTAATTAACCCACTGATGTCTCATATGGACTACTTTGATGATGTTTTTATTCCCTTTCTGGACATGGACAGTATAGTGTGCATACACTTGCATACACTCTCGGACTAAATATAAAATATCTTAAACTGTGTCTGATGATGAGCGGAGGTCTTACGGGTGTGGAACGACATTAGCGTGAGGAGTTAATGACATAAATGTAATTTTTGGGTGAACTAACCCTTTAACAATTCTATGTTATTCAGGGCCTTTTTGATCCCAAATGACTGAAATAAATGTAAAAAAAAATTCCCTTCATCTAAATGGCATGAGACTTGATGTCATGGTCGACACTTGCTAACTCTACATACAAAAAAACAAGCGGAAATTAGTGTGAAAATAGGTCCCTTTCAGGATGTATGGCGTCTCCTGAGACCCCACATTGAAATGAATAGGGAAATGAAAAAATAGACACTTGTTTTTATATTTTTCAAAGTTATCTGACATTATCAAGATTAGTTTGTTCTGACAGTTTAACTCAGAGTTCTTGTCATATTTTATTACCATTTTCTAAATATAGCAGATAAAATACACACACACCGAAATTTCCAAAATTAGTAAATTGTGTGTGTACGCATCTGCTATATTTAGAAAACGGTAAAAAAAATTTGACGAACTCAGAGTCATACTGTGTCAGAACTAATTCATCTTGATAATGTCATAATTTTGATAGAAAGGTGTGTAATGGATTACAATCAATGGTTCAATTTAAGTACACAATCCTATAATACCAATTTAGCTCAACCAATGATCAAGCAATCCTTCATTTTGTTCAGTCTTTGGTCACATTAGCAATTCAAGAAAAAACACTGAAGCAAAACATGCTCAGGTCAAAGTGTCCGAATCATTTTGCTCCCAAATTTATATAAATTTTTAAAAACACTATGCTAACGTGTGCTTCTTTCACAGAGGGAAGAGCGATGCTTTTAGAAAGAGTGTAGAAATGCAGGATAGCTTGAACAGATTTCACGAAACGGACAACAAAAAAGCACCTCTCAGCAATTAAAAACAGTCTGGTATATTCAGATTACTCACTGGTGTAACTATCCAGTTTTGGATGGATAACGTTCACTTTCCCATACTTCTCTGCCTCTTTGGCCGCCTTTGCAGACCACGTCCCCGTGACCAGGTAATCAGCACACCTGTCCTCCTTCAGACCAATCAGATTCAGAGGAACGCCGCTGAACTGTCCCGAGCCTCCACCTTGCAGGAACAGTATCTTATAGTTTTCAGGTACATTCCTATCCGAGTGAACACAATTGTTATGGATTATGAGAAAATAAATTAATCTCCAAAAGAGGGGTAGTTTAATGAAACATGAACACTCACAGAAGCTCACGGAGAAGGTTTTCAGTATTGTTTATGATCTTGGTGAAATCGGACGACCTGTGGCTCATTTCTAGATAAGATATAAAGAGAAATAAACACCTCAAAAACATTGCATTGCACATGCAAGCGTATATATTTAAAATGCAGATCATTACCAAGAATGCTTATCCCGGTGCCACTGTAATCCAGAAACTCCTTCTGTGCTTGCAATAAAACCTAAGAATGAAAAATAAAATTTTATATCCAAAATGGTTTTGGCTCTGCCTAAACTACAATAAATAGAGGTTCTTTGGAATTGACTTTTGAATTAAAGTCTTTCTGTTTGTGACCAGGCAACCTCAGAGGAAGATAAAAACCCATCAAATGATGGACATGGTGTTGGACACGACTTATGAAACCAATGTGAAATGGCTCATGCAATCAGTAAAAGCTTTCAGTAGCTATAATAGGATATGCTACTTATTAGATTTGGATACAAACACTTTATGCATTCTTTTACGGGGTATACGTTTATGGTTTGCGGTAGATAGTTTAATAAAATAAAGCCTCAAACTACATCACACCACGGGAATTTTGTTCTGGCAGCACACAATCTGTTCGATTGCGGGGGTTTGTCGGAGTCGACTCCGGTTCACGACTCCCACCGTATTATTCGATGGAATCGACTCAATTTGCTCCATTTACTCCAGTCTTCCAAGTCTAAACAGGTTCAGCAATAAGAATACAAAATTGCCGTCATTAATACACTCTAAATGTCGTTCTTTTTTCCCTGACACAAAGTCTAAAACTACATTTATTAAAACAACACACTCAAATTAGTCCAATTTAGAGATGACATGTACCTTGAAAAAAACAAGTCAGTCACCATTGGAGGAAAGTTCAAGATACTAAAAAAATATCTAGTCTAAATACATACAATAAATGAAGGCTACAATTATTAATGTGTTTAATCTCGTTTCCATTTTGTATTAGTTTAATAATTACAAACAAATTAGAATATCATGGTAAACCAAACCATAAAGCTGGCACAGAAGTATATATACAATTACAATGTAACTGGTTTACTTATTGTAAAGTAAGGTAAGCTAGTAGGATAAAACTGTTTCTGTGGCAACTGCAGCTCTCTGACGCAGTGCCGGAGTCGACTCCGACACTAGGAACCGACTCTTTGGGAATCGATTCCCCATCACTAGGTAAGATTTTTTTCGCTGTCGAGCTTGTTGGGTTAGGAAAGGGACTTTTGGAAGGAAGTCAAAACTGGGCTCAACAACATTGGAGAGGCAATTAACCTGAATTGTTGTGGAGTAAACAACCACTTCATTCATAGTTAGTTTTCTAATGAGAAACGGCAAGCTACTGATTTGAAGAAGCAAACAACTAACAAACATATCCAGAGACAAGCAGAAGCAGTTATACATTTTTCATACCAAATCATGACATGTCCTCTTTTTATCATGCCTTTACACTATTTTATTTGGCATTTATATAGCATGACTCGTTTGAAGAGACTCTCAGTCAACAGGCGACTGTGAATGCCAAGTTGTGGCTGATGCAACATTGCACATGCAGCGAGACCAGCAAAACTCGCTGGCATTATTTTAATGCTTAAAATGCATCCGAAATGATGCCCACCGATTTACAACATCATAAAACAGCTTTGCAAATTGCATGCACACTTGTTAGCTAATAGATGATGCAATCATACGGTGTACTGATATAATGTCACAACGTTAACAACACTTTTAACAGAAATACATACATAAACAATGAATAAATAAACATTCCTAAATTATCGATGCACTTACCGACTGTGGAAGTTTAGCCGGTCCCGCTCCAAAATTGATGACCTGTTTCTTGTCCATGTTTTAAATAAAAGTGCGTAGGATGGCCGTGATTTAAATCTTTCAGAAACTCCGCAACTTGACCTACTTGTCTCTTCGTGATTTCGACTCGGCACTATTATTCCCTTTACACATGATTACACCTAATGTGTAAGTTTCCTGCTTGTTTTCATTGGCTCGCAGATTCCGGAATGTCTGCTTGCGGCTTTCTGATTGGATACTGTGGTTGTGACGTTGCTGGGATTGACTCGTACATGTGGGCGCATTAAAGAGTTCTTTAACCCAAAAATGAAAATTATCCCATGATTAACTCTTCCTCAACCCATCCTAGGTGCTTATGACATTCTTCTTTCAGACGAATAAAATATGAGTTATATAAAGAAAATCTACTGGCTCTTCAAAGCTTTATAATGGCAGTGAATGGCTGTTTTTGTTTTGAAGTCCATAAAAGTGCATCTATCCATCATATAACTCCCCCACATGAAGCGTGTCTGACGCAGCTGCTGCTGCTGCTATTGAGGGAAGGGAAGCCCTACTTCATGTTATACAGGAGCGTCGGACAGGGGGTGTAAAGGGGGGGCCTTAGAAGTCAGTTTTCTATACATACGTTCATTAATCAGAGTGTGGCTAATTTTGTTTATTACACTTATTAAGTGTTTACAGGACAAAAATGCAATACCCCACCCATTGGTATCACCATAGCCCCTTTCACACTGCACGTTGGACCCGCAATATTCCCGGAACATTGCCAGGTCGCCTTCTGTGTGAAAGCAACCACGTCCCGGCATTGATTACCGAATTCGACCCGGGTCGGGGACCTAGTACCATTGCGGTATTCGACCCAGGACGAGCGCTGTGTGAACAAAAGCCGAAACTAATGCCGCAACGTGTACGTAGTTATCGTGCGACTCCTAGAGCTTGTTTTTCAATAATACAACCCTGCAGTGCCAGAAGAGCTCGTCGGTGTTTTAAATGCAGAGAGTGTTCGTATACAAAAGAAACTAAAATTAAACAAGCAGAAATGTGCGCAAACTGGACACAAGTCGAGACCACGGAGCTCCTTACTATCCGCGCTGAAGCTGAGATCGCTCACCATTATACGTCACATCCGGATGTCACGTGTCAACTCGACCCGGGACCGTTACGGGTTGTGTGAAAGCGCACATATTACGGTATTTCGCTGGCAGTGTGAATGGGCCAAATCTACCGGCCCGGGAACAAATGCCGGGTCGCATTATCCGTGTATTTGTCGGAATCACAGTGTGAAAGGGGCTTATGGTATTTGGTACGGGGGCACCGCAAGATGGTTTGTACCCATGGCCCAAAATGTGGTGCTAGGCCGCTGATGTTAAACATACGCCTACTGATACAGCAAAGACAACGTCAGCAGTAGCCTATTGACCATACATATCTATGGTGTTGATGGCAAAATAGGCTACAGAATATTTTGTTCTGTATTGACAACATCAATAATTATGTTGTTTTTTTATTATTACAATTAGGCCTATATCTGCATTTATGTTAGAGACTTTCAAACATGAAAATGTCAATTATTAATATGTCTTCATGTCAAAATGCGTTCACGAGAGACGGGCGTTCCAGCGTAGGACGCAGGCGTGGCGTAGACCGAGTACACTTGGTACGCTTTTTGGTTTTTCAGTTACCACAACCAAAACTGAGGTCAGAAAATAAGTGATTTTTTCATATGACATTTCCTTATATACTAGTCTTCTAAAATATTAATAATTATTAACTTCCATAAGTAGGTCATATTTGCCACAATTAGCTCATAAACACAATAAGCTTTTTCGTTCCAACTGTACCCATGTTGGTTACTGTTGGAACAGTACCCGAGTACAGTAGAGAGACTCATCCATAATGCTGTAAAACTGCCTAACCAATTCAATGAATTTGTAAATGAGAAATAAAATTTTTAATTTCCATTCAGTATTTTCTTTATTTTATTATTTATCAATAATAAATTGCCATTTGCCATTGGCAGATTATTTTGCTAAGCAAAAACTATACAAAATTGAAAATAAATTCCAAACCAAGACAAGGATTTTTACTAGTCTAGTAAATACTTCTTAATTTATTTATTTATTTATTTATTTTATTTTATTGATGTTTGGACTTGAAATAAGACAAAAATACTATTTAAAAAAGCCTTTCATCATGCAACTAAATTGCATGTGCCGCAATAGGATTCTAGTGCGGGTATTGATACGCTGCGGCTCAACTGTACCCCGCTGACCACCTCGCACATTTCTCCATATATGCATGACACATATGCCAGTTTTCAGAGCACAGATTAAGGTTTTCGAAAATGTAAGCTAACTTTAACAGTCAATTAAGATATGAGAAGCTATTCAATGTGGAAGAGCTGTGGTGAAATGAAAAATTGACCTTCAAAAAAAACTTTCACCGATATCTTCGGACTGGAGAAGCGCACAGACTTCAAAATGTTCCACGATTGAAGAAGACACTAATACGCATGTGCGAAGCAAATATCACAGATCAGACATGTTGTCCACACAAGTTATTTGAGGTGTCTCAAATGTACCCCTGTACCAACTGTACTCAGTCTACCCTAAGTTCTGGTGACGAACGCAGAAGGGCAGAGGATTGAGCAAAACAAAACCTGGTTCTCGCGAGAGCTAGCTTATTCTCACTGGAGCGCCCTACCTCTCGCTGGTCTCTCGTCAACGCACGGACGACAGTTAGAGATAACAGTCGATAAAGTTTTAAATATGGATATTTATTTTACACAAACGCATCGCTTCAGAAGGCTTTTATTAACCCCTGGAGCCGTGTGGGGCAGTTATATGATGGATAGATGCACTTTTATGGACTTCAAAACAGAAACATTCACTTAGCCTGACAAGCCAGACCCACATCAAGATTGGTCTGGAAACTCACCATTGACAGCTCAATCCGAGGGGCGGGATAAACGGTTGTCTTTCAAACTCCCTCTGCACGCGATAGGATAGCGCTACAACCAACCAGAGCAACGAACGTGAAGCAGAGCTAGCTGACAGATTAAACATTCGCCGTATCCGGTCGGCAAAACTCTGAACACATCTTCCCTTTTTAAGAATGACTTCATTTGCCGCTCTTTGTTCTTTTCTCAGAGAAAAACTTAACTCCAAGTCTTCCAGAGTCGCGGTCAGAGCTGATTTGAAAGACCGCCGTTCGTCAGTTTCTGTGTTTACTAGAAGCACGCAAACGCAACTCGGCCGTCATTATGTTAAGCCCCGCCCACTGACTCTATACACGATGTGATTGGCCCAACCAGAGTTTGGCGAATACAGCTCAGAAGTGTATTGAGAGTTGCTAGACGACACTCGCGGCAGATTAGATTTACTGCCGCTAGGGTGCGTCTAGATTTTTAGGCTACCATTCACTGCCATTATAAAGCTTGGATTAGCCAGGACATTTTTTTAATATAAGTCTGATTGTATTCGAGTAGAATATCATTTTTGAGTGAACTAACTCTTTAAATATTCATGAGCTTCAATGCCTCTATCCTCCTGGGTGCCACTGTCCACGTACATTATATTTGAATGACTTTCTCTGACACACACACACACACACACACACACACAGTTTTAGGCCCCGTCCACATCCCCCGTCCCCCGCGTTTAGCTGTATACGTATACATTTTGTACCGTATCAGCGTTTCGTCCACACGGATCCGGCGTTTTAGGAGCATGCATCCGTCATTTTTCGAAACCGGGTCCCAAAGTGGATAAATCTGAAAACGATCATCTTCCGTTTTCGTGTGTACAGCGAATCCGTATATTTTTTGAAACGGTGATGTCATCACACTACGTCCAGCACGGTGATACAACTACGGGCACTGAGCATGCGCACATCAATATCGCGTCATTTAATTACCGTATCTGCATTACTGTAAGGGTATGTTTTGGGTTGGGGTAGGTGTAGGCATTAATAAAACACATCTGTTAAGTAGCAAATGTATTTATTGTTATTTTATTGTGAGATTTTGCCTCACCTCCGACCACTGCTATACCCCTGCTAGCCACAACTCTTCTTCTCCGTTATTAGTGTATTTCTGTGGCAGAATTTCAGCGCCACACACTGGCCTGGCATGCAAACTACATCGTTTTTAGTCCGTTTTGTAATCTTGTGTGGACGCAGATATTTCTTGAAACGAGGGGAAAAAAGATCGGATTGGGAAAGCGCTGGCTTCGTGTGGACGGGGCCTTAGTCTGGATGTCCTGTAAAGAGAGAACATTCAGGGCTTCTCACAGATTTCATTTGTTTGGAGGTTTCACCAGCACAACAACTCCTCCTTGGTCTTTAAAAATGACTTAATGATCACGTATAGCATATGGAAATATGATCACAATATTGTAATATTTTGTAATCATCTTTAAATCTAATTGTCAAATTCAAACTGTTTGTTATAAATCAACATCTCTGTAAAATGTAATGGGGTTTCTAATCAAAATATGTCTTGTTACAGAACAGGGCATTGATATCATAAATGTCCACTATAGAGACCGGGACTTAAATCATGTTTATCAGGCATTCTGATGTTTAATAGGGAAAGAAATTTCATATCAATGTTCTTATAAAATATTAGATATTATGAAAATGTTGCCAACTATTACTCCCTTCCTTTTTTCATTACATGTTCAACAAGAACATATTAATGTGCAAATTAGATCCAGTGTACTCCAGCTTATGGCCATTTTACACACATATTACAACCAGGGGTCAGAGAGCTCTCGGATTTAATCAAAAATATCTTCTTTTGTGTTCTGAAGATGAACGAAGGAATAACATGAGTGTGAGTAATTAATGTGATGAAGTAATCCTTTAATGGGATTCAATATCTTGGCCCCAATTGGCTATAATATGGACAAACAAAGTAATTTTATCCAGTACATTAAAGCTGCAGTCCGTAACTTTTTGCACTCTAGTGGTAAATAAACAGAACTGCATGCATCTTGCGAAAGAACATTGCAGTCGGACCTACTTCTCTCTGTTTATGTCTATGGCCAGTCTGGCCTGAAATAGTCCCAATATAAAAACTTATTATAAGTGTACCATAATGATTCAGGATAAGACAAAAACACGGTTTGGAAAATGGATTCATGTTGTACATTCTCATTATATAATTTTTGTTAATCTTGAACACACAAAAAAGTTACGGACAGCAGCTTTAACAATATAAAACTCACTATATCTCAAAAGTTTGATATTGGCATGTAATGGCAAAAAATAGAAAGGCCACAGTGAACAAATGTGTTTTGAGTCAATCAGTTTTTTTTCCCCTTTGTTATTATTTATTATTTCTTTTATTTCTATCATGTACTTTTTTCTGTAAAGTGGGCCTAGTTTGTAAACCGTTTTTTAACAGGTGCTATATAAACAAAATGTTACTCGCCTATTTAAATGAGAGAGCTGTAAAGTATAATGCAGACCCTGCTAAATAATTTTTAATAATAAGATTTAATGTAGGAGACTCAAACTTGTGCCAAATATGCAAGTTAGAAATAAAACGGTTGAACAATAGTTTTTTCTGTGTAATTTGGTAAACACAATGTCATGGGAAACTCTTCAATGTGGTTTATTAATTAGGTATCAAAAGTTATCTTACAAAATAAATAATATGCTGCTTTTGTTGAAATTTTAAGTATATCTAGAAACACTTAGAGGGATGAAAAATCCTAAAGCATTGCATCTGTACTCCTTACTGGAAGATTTTTGTTTTATAACTTAGAGAAAAACTCTTTCCTACATTTTTTTTTTTTTGTCCTTTGTCTTTAACTTATTGATTGTAATCTCAGTTCTTGTTTGTAATTCTTTCAATTGTGATTGCCTTTTTGTTGATGTCCATTATGCTTATGAATATTTTTTTTGTAAGTATAATGCAGTAGATTCAGCAGGGGGCAGCATTAGGATTAGAGGAGAGAGTTATAAATACAGAGTTATAGAGTTATCATCAAGCTATAATCGTAGTTGTCTAAAAAGCTAATCTGCAAACAAAACTCAGTAGAAGCTGAACATCAGTCAACCATACCAACACCTCATTAGATTTTATTGAAATGTTCATTCATTTTCAACAACATTTAATGGGTATGTACAAACATACAGATGCACTTGGAAATGAAACTAAACACTTATTCAATAAAATGTAAGTCATCCTGTCATGGGACAAATACAAGATTCTCCTAAGCCAAACTAAAACGGGAAAAGAAGTTCAACATGTAATTTATGACAACATATATGTTGGTAGCCTATATTTACTCAATAGGGCTCCCACACTTTTGAACAGTGAATTTTACATGACTTTTCCATCTGTATGAAATTACAGGACAAAGACATAACAATTTATAAAGACTGACCAGTTTCCTGTCAATAAAATATTTTAGAACAGAGCATGCTGGGAAATGTTACCATCTACAGAAATTCTCATGACTGGCATTTTAAAGGGATAGTTCACCCAAAAATGTACTCATCCTCATGTCATTCCGAACCCATAAGACTTTCATTCATCTTCAAAACACAAATTAAAATATTTTTAATGAAATTTAAAATTACATAACTAATGGCTACTTTGTAGTTTTACTGTGTATAAAATAAATTATGATCATGCAGTAAATACATATATTTCATAAAATTTTGCAGGGCTATAATATAACCCATTAAAAACTCAAAGTGCCTGCTCTATTACAAATATCAGATATTAAAAAAAATACCCCAAAACAGCCGCATTACAAGATGGAAATAGAAAACCCTTACGTCCATTACTCACTGCGGTAAAGTTTTGACTGTTTTTCCAGCTTTTAACGCCGAATGTGCTCTTATAGATCAACACGTTCTCATGAAATGCGGATCTATAACACAAATTGTATTTATCGTGCAAGATAACGAGGGGGTGTGGGTTACGCGGCAGCATCATAAGCACATACAGCACGCCAGAATCCAGTTGTCTTTGTTTTGTCAAGTATCCTCATAAGAACAGTTTTAAATTAGTTAAATAACGTCTTAAATGAACTTAAAGAGCCGTGAGGGAATGGGACACGTGTGACAGATCCGCGTCATGTTCGGCAGATCTTTAAAGTGACAGCAGCACTAACTACTAATGAAGTTTAAAGCCTAATAAATGTTCAAAAGCTTTATATTACACTGTAATGTTGAATGGCTATAATTAATATTTAAAATGGCGGGGGGTCTATTCATAGAGACATCAGCATCGGTGAAACTGGCCTTCATTCATAGAAAAGATGCCATTGAACAAATATTTAAAATATACTGTCTTTGTTTTTCTACATTAATTTGGTGATTTACTTTGAAATTATTACATTATAAAATATATTAAAAACGTTTTTTAAACAGAAAAATGTGTGAATAGTCTTGTTTTTTTTTTTTTTAAGATTGACAACACTAAAAGAAAGTCTAGCCCTACATTAAAAATATATTATACCCTCTATCTATCTATCTATCTATCTATCTATCTATCTATCTATCTATCTATCTATCTATCTATCTATCTATCTATCTATCTATCTATCTATCAATCTATCTATCTATCTATCTATCTATCTATCTATCTATCTATCTATCTATCTATCTATCTATCTATCTATCTATCTATCTATCTATCTATCTATCTATCTATCTATCAATCTATCTATCTATCTATCTATCTATCTATCTATCTATCTATCTATCTATCTATCTATCTATCTATCTATCTATCTATCTATCTATCTATCTATCTATATATCTATCTATCTGTCTATCTGTCTGTCTGTCTGTCTGTCTGTCTGTCTATCTGTCTGTCTGTCTATCTATCTTTGTATTTATTGCATATTGTATGTTCAGGGATGACAGACTGATAAGCAGAAATGCTATTTATGACTAGATGTAACGTTTGATACACACAGAAAAATAGGGTGTCAAAATTGTACCTTTAGCTTGTCGCTGGGGCAGTACCCTTAAAAGAACATCTTTGTACCTTTTTTACTCCTAAAAGGTGCATATTAGTACCTTTGAGTACAAATGCGTACCTTAAGGAACCTTTTTGTGGTAAAAATGGTACAACGTTGTTCTTTTAATGGGTACTGCCCCAGCGACAAGCTGTTGTACCCCTAAAGGTACAATTTTGACACCCTATTTTTCTGTGTGTACTTTGCAGTAAAACTTGTTCTCTTAATGATTTTTTCCTATCAGTGTGGCTCTCGTGAAAAAGTAAGTGAAGACTACGGCTGTAAGGGAGTATAGAGACAAAAATGGCTCATACTAAGGTAATGGTTCATTATGTAAGGTCCTTATACTCCACTGAAAACTTAGTTATGGATATTACTTTGCATTTCTGTCAACTGATCCTCCTAAATACATACAGCAACTATTTACATTTAGGCTACTCAGATACTAAAACCACCGGATTTAACCGTGTTTAAGGGATAGAAATCACTACGGTTTCATTAAAAATATCTTAATTTAGGTTTCAAAGTCAAACAAAATGGTTTGGAATGAAGAGTTTAAGCCTGGAAATCACAATTTCTAAACATTTCCCTTATACTTCCAAGTTTTTCATGACCTAATTTAAAGCAAAAAGCTTATTCCCATGGTTCAGTGCTAGTATCTTGACAAGTACATGCAAATAATTTCTCATCAGCCGTGCATATTCAATAATAATACCTATTGAGAAGCATTGTTTATCAAGAGGAAATGATGCGTGTGTGTATTTGATACCAGCATCACTAACCAGTGTGTGGGTGGATTCAGCGCATTGTTTTTTGGATGGAAAGCAGCAGCTTGGTCCTCTCAGATCCTGTTTCAGAGCTATTTCCCTCTGGCTGTAATCCCCCTTTGGTCTTTCCCTTTTTAACATGTCTCTAATGCAGCGTGATCTGAAACTCTTGAGCCTCTTGAACCCTAGATGATGAAACGTTTATTTCTCAGCTAAGCTTCGGCAGCAGGTGCAGCTTCTGAAATCTCATGACAAAACCAAGGTAGAAAAAAAAACTGTTTAGCTAGATTTTCAGTATGCGAGCATCC